>NC_061801.1:4310000-4585000 GCF_021462225.1 Girardinichthys multiradiatus | reverse complement strand
ATATATATATACATATATATGTCCGGATTCTTTCTCACCAGCCAGCCTGAAGCACTGCGCTGATCAGCTGTCTCCAGTCTTCACAGACATTTTTAACACCTCACTGGAGACATGTCATGTGCCAGCCTGCTTCAAGTCCTCCACCATCGTCCCTGTTCCCAAGAAGCCAAGGACCACAGGGCTTAATGACTTCAGACCCGTCGCCCTGACCTCTGTGGTGATGAAGTCCTTTGAGCGCCTTGTGCTCTCACACCTAAAAGACATCACCGACCCCCTCCTTGACCCCCTGCAGTTTGCCTACAGAGCCAACAGGTCTGTAGATGATGCAGTCAACCTAGCCCTTCACTTCATCCTCCGGCACCTGGACTCCACAGGAACCTACGCCAGGATCCTGTTTGTGGATTTCAGCTCTGCCTTCAACACCATCGTCCCAGTTCTGCTACAGGAGAAGCTCTCCCAGCTGAGTGTGCCCGACTCCACCTGCAGGTGGATCACTGACTTCCTGTCTGACAGGAAGCAGCGCGTGAGGCTGGGGAAGCACGTCTCTGACTCCCTGACCATCAGCACCGGTTCCCCCCAAGGCTGTGTTCTCTCTCCTCTGCTCTTCTCCCTGTACACCAACAGCTGCACCTCCAGTCACCAGTCTGTCAAGCTTCTGAAGTTTGCGGACGACACCACCCTGATCGGACTCATCTCTGATGGTGATGAGTCTGCGTACAGATGGGAGGTGGACCATCTGTTGGACTGGTGCAGCCAGAACAACCTTGAGCTCAACGCTCTAAAGACAGTGGAGATGGTTGTGAACTTCAGGCAGAACCCAGCCCCACCTGCCCCCATCACCCTCTGTGACTCCACAATTGACACTGTGGAATCTTTCCGCTTCCTGGGAACCATCATCTCCCAGGATCTCAAGTGGGAGCCAAACATCAGCTCCCTCATCAAGAAAGCCCAGCAGAGGATGTTCTTCCTGCGGCAGCTGAAGAAATTCAACTTGCCAAAGACTATGATGGTGCACTTCTACACAGCCATCATTGAGTCCATCCTCACCTCCTCCATCACCATCTGGTACGCCGCTGCTACAGCCAAGGATAAGGGCAGGCTGCAGCGTGTCATTCGGTCTGCTGAGAAGGTGATTGGCTGCAGTCTACTGTCGCTCCAGGAACTGTACACCTCCAGGTCCCTGAAGCGGGCAGGGAAGATTCTGGCTGATCCCTCCCACCCCGGTCACAGACTCTTTGAGACTCTCCCCTCTGGCAGGAGGCTGCGGTCCATCCGGACCAAAACCTCACGCCACAAGAACAGTTTTTTCCCATCTGCCACCAGCCTGGTTAACAAAGCCCGGAAACCACCCTGACACTGTCCCTTTCCCCCACACCCCCCCTTTTTTTGCTGACAGGACACTTGTAACTTGTAACTCTATGTGTTACATTAACGCTCAGCTTGGACTCCTGCTTTACTTGCACTGCTTTACTTGCACAATGATCACCTGCACTGTTGTATTGCTCTTGCATCTTATACTGCTCTATATTTACTCTCACTCACTTAAAACTGTGCACATATATTTATATTATATTGTAGATATGTTTATACTGTTTAATTTGTACTGTATTGCACCGACTACGCAAAAACAAATTCCTTGTATGTCCAAAAACGTACTTGGCAATAAAGCTTTTCTGATTCTGATATATATACACATATATATATATATATATATACACATATATATATATATATATATACATATGTATACACATACACATATATATACACACATATATATATATATATATATATATGAATGTATATATATACATACATACATATATATACATACATATATATATACATACACATACATACATGTAAGAGCACACTTTTGCTCAAAGTATTGAAATGCACACAACATTATGGGTGACATACCACAGTTCAAAAGAGGACAAATTGTTGGTGCACGTCCTGCTGGCGCATCTATGACCAAGACAGCAAGTCTTTTTTGATGTGTTAAGAGCCACGGTATCCAGGGTAATGTCAGCATACCACCAAGAAGGATGAACCACATCCAACAGGATTAACTGTGGACGCAAGAAGAAGCTGTCTGAAAGGGATGTTCGGGTGCTAACCCGGATTGTATCCAAAAAATATAAAACGGCTGCCCAAATCACGGCAGAATTAAATGTGCACCTCAACTCTCCTGTTTCCACCAGAACTGTCCGTCGGGAGCTCCACAGGGTCAATATACACGGCCGGGCTGCTATAGCCAAACCTTTGGTCACTCATGCCAATGCCAAACGTCGGTTTCAATGGGCATATCATGGCATTCCCTTGGCACAATACTTGTGCTAGATGGGCGCGTCACTGCCAAGGACTACCAAACCATTCTTGAGGCCCATGTGCATCCAATGGTTCAAACATTGTATCCTGAAGCCGGTGCCGTGTATCAGGATGACAATGCACCAATACACACAGCAAGACTGGTGAAAGATTGGTTTGATGAACATGAAAGTGAAGTTGAACATCTCCCATGGCCTGCACAGTCACCAGATCTAAATATTATTGAGCCACTTTGGGGTGTTTTGGAGGAGCGAGTCAGGAAACGTTTTCTTCCACTAGTATCACGTAGTGACCTGGCCACTATCCTGCAAGAAAAATGGCTTTAAATCCCTCTGACCACTGTGCAGGACTTGTATATGTCATTCCCAAGACGAATTGTTGTGGTCTAAATCCCGGTGTTTCAGTTTTCATTGTCCCACCCCTGTGTGTGTGTGCATGGCTACCACAGCATGTTGCAGCGGCATGCTATTCTATCCGGTTTGCGTTTAGTTGGACCATCATTTATTTTTCAACAGGACAATGACCCCAAACACAACTCCAGTCTGTGTAAGGGCTATTAGACCAAGGAGAGTGATGGGGTGCACTTGGGGACACTTTCAAAGTTTTCACTTCAATAGTTCGGACTGACTGATCTTCATTTATTAAAGTACTGATGGCCACTCGTTTTTCTTTACTTAGCTGCTTTTTTCTTGCCATAATACAAATTCTAACAGGTGGGGACCACAGACCACTTTATCTACAGGTTCTGCAGGTGGGGACCACAGACCACTTCTCAGTACCTATGCTTTCTGGCTGTTGTTTTGGTCACTTTTGAATGTTGGTGGTGATTTCCCACTTGTGGTAGCATGAGACAGACTCTACAACACACACAAGTGGCTCAGGTAGTGCAGCTCATCCAGGATGGCACATCAATGCGAGCTGTGACAAGAAGGTTTGCTGTGTCTGTCAGCGTAGTGTCCAGAGCCTGGAGGCGCTACCAGGAGACAGGCCAGTACACCAGGAGACGTGGAGGCCGTAGGAGGGCAACAACCCAGCAGCAGGACCGCTACCTCCGCCTTTGTAAAAGGAGGAACAGGAGGAGCACTGCCAGAGCCCTGCAAAATAACCTCCAGCAGGACACAAATGTGCATGTGTCTGCACAAACTGTAAGAAACCGACTCCATGAGGATGGTATGAGGGCCCGACGTCCACAAATGGGGATTGTGCTCACAGCCCAACACCGTACAGGACGCTTGGCATTTGCCAGGGAACACCAGGATTGGCAAATTTGCCACTGGCGCCCTGTGCTCTTCACAGATGAAAGCAGGTTCACACTGAGCACATGTGACAGACATGACAGAGGTTTGACAGTGGGTCAGTAATGGTGTGGGGTGGCATTTCTTTGGAGAGCCAGATGGCCCTCCTTGGGCTCACCGGAAGTAGCCTGACTGCCATTAGGTACTGAGATGAGATCTTCAGACCCGTTGTGAGACCATATGCTGGTGCGGTTGGCCCTGGGTTCCTCCTTATGCAGGACAATGCTAGACCTCATGTGTCTGGAGTGTGTCAGCAGTTCCTGCAAGATGAAGACATTGAAGCTATGGACTGGCCCGCCCGTTCCCCAGACCTGAATCCGACTGAGCACATCTGGGACATCATGTCTCGCTCCATCCACCAACGTCACGTTGCACCACAGACTGTCCAGGAGTTGGCGGATGCTTTAGTCCAGGTCTGGGAAGAGATCCCTCAGGAGACCATCCGCTGTCTCATCAGGAGCATGCCCAGGCATTGTAGGGAGGTCACACAGGCACGTGGAGGCCACACACAATACTGAGCCTCATTTTGACTTGTTTTAAGGACATTACATCAAAGTTGGGTCAGCCTGTAGTGTGTTTTTCCACTTTAATTTTGTGTGTGACTCCAAATCCAGGCCTCCATTGGTTAATAAATTTGATTTTCATTGATGATTTTTGTGTGATTTTGTTGTCAGCACATTCAACTTTGTACAACGAGAATATTTCATTAATTCAGATCTAGGATGTGTTATTTGAATGTTCCCTTTATTTTTTTGAGCAGTGTGTATATATACACACACATACACACACACATATATATATATATATATATATAAATCAGCAATTTGATTCACGTTTTATACTTACTTTCCGTTCACCATCCATGTTGACTCAGACAAGGAAATAGATGGTGCTGTCGCGGAAGAGAAGAGATCTAGAACTGCAGGTCTGAAACTGCGGTCTTCGAGTCTTCAGACACATGCTTCTCTCCAAATCAGCCGCAAACACAAGGCTTGTGCGATGGCATGAGGGATTGCCATGTTGCGTGCAGTCTCCGCTACCTAAGGTACAAGATGCATAATGGTGTGGTCTGGGGCAGGAGAGGAAGAGTTGCCACTGACGTCACTCTACTGTGCCGCTAGGAATTGCGAAGTCAAATTGATTTATGGAACACTTCTTGTGGGCACGGGCATTAAACGTAATAGCATTTTCCTCTTAGTTTTCTCTTTTGTTGTGTCACACAATAACCAGTCTTGAAGAAGAAAATGAAAACGCAGTTTGAAAGATCTATTAGCAATTTCATTTATGAGTCAAAAACTGCAGCTATGACTTTAAAATGAAAAAAGCATTTCTGTTAATACATTTTAATTTTCAAATTTGACATTTCAAAATGAATTTTGGTCACATTTTGCTGGGACATATTTTGAAAATTAAATGGTAAACGTTATTTTATTTATCATTTTAATTAAGTAACACAATAAGCAGTCTTGAAGAAAATGAAAATGCAGTTTGAATGATTAATTTTTTATTTATATATTTTTTCTGTCACTAGAGGCCTTTATTTTTCAAGTTTTTCGACAGTAGGTAGACAGGAAAGAGGGCAAAGAGAGGGGGAGACATGCGGCCAGGTTCGGGACTCGAACCTGGAACAGCCACTATAGCCTTTTAATTTGAATATTGGGACACATTTGCCTCCATACATAACAGCATATGCAACAGTGCTTAGTGTGTCACGCACGCTCATGCCTTATACATGTGAATCTATTGATGGACAAAGACAAAAGGACATTACAAAAGAAGCAGGGTGAAGATGAGAGTGGCCACCTTTTTGTCCAAGTTACAATGAATAGCAAGAAATAAACAGAAAACTTTACATGTATGACTGCTGAGAGCATAGAGTTAAAATAAATTGATTAAATAAAACCTTACATGTAAGAAAATTTTAAACTCTATAAAAGTAACAGGTTTTTAGGAAAAAAGCCCATTCCACCCAGAGGAGGACATTTCTTTAGAAAACCAGGCTCAGAATGAAGCCTTAAGTCACCAAACCTATGAAGTAACACCAGCAGCTCACTAAGGAAAGAAAATATAATTCTACCAAAGAATTACGCTGAACATAGTACTTTATAAGAAGTGTTTGGCCCGAAATGTTTGAGAACCACTGGTTTAGGTGGATAGCAAGAATCAAACTAATCTCCATGTCAGTACAAAGATGCACATCTTCACAGATCATCACGGCAATGAGATAAGCCCTATTCTTCACTTTATCTCTCAGTGGTAATAATATGATCTGAAAAACTCATCTCATTCACTGTACAACCCTTTAGATTTTCTTATAAAGTCACCATTGGTTCCATCTGAATCAGGGAAGATTCCAAATACAAATATATAAAAATATATTTTCATATTTGCCATCTTTAAGATAAATCTAAGTTATTATAGTAGGACAAGTCTGTTGTTCTCTCTATTCACTTCCTAGAAGCTACACCTGGCCTGGCTCTGTCTACCTGTGACACCTTTCTGGAGAGGGGAATCGTCCAAGCTTCTGCTGGCAACAACTTAATGCTCACCCTCTACCGATGATCCACATAGCCCTGTCTTTTAGTGTTTAACCCTTTCTCTCTCCTAGACATGGCGATTGACTGAGCTTAACTGTAACAAACTCTATGTGCCCTCTTTCAGACTCTAACCTTGAAAACTGGCTCAGAGTTTATCTGTTCTTTCTTTCTAGGTGAAACGACTAAAGGAGCTACATCCATTAACATTTACGTTTCCTTCCCATAGAAAGTACTGCTGGATCAGTGCTTCTGTGTTCTTTTTGTGTCTCTGCTCTGTTCTCTCAAACCCCCAGTCAGTCGTGGCAGATGGCCGCTCACACTGAGCCTGGTTCTGCTGGAGGTTTCTTCCTGTTAAAAGGGAGTTTTTCCTCTCCGCTGTCGCTACATGCATGCTCAATATGAGGGATTGCTGCAAAGTCAATGCCAGTGACTGTCCACTGTTTCTACATGCTCATCTGGGAGGAGGGAATGCTGGTCACTGACTGGATGCAATCTGCTGGGTTTCCTTAGATAGAAAAACATTTTATCCAATTTGAATAAAAAGCTAACTCCGACTGCACTGTTCAATTGTTAGAATTAATTGGAATGTATGTCCCTGACTGTTGTGATGTGCCTTGAGACAACATCATGTGTTGTGAATTGGCGCTATATAAATAAAACTGAATTGAATTGAAGTGAGACGGTAATCATTTCTCATTTTAATCAGCGCTGCTCAGGGAACATCTCTTAAAAATAGGAAGGTGAGAAGATCGAAAATTTCTACCTCTTTCTGTAGTCCTGCCAACTGAGTACTCAGGCTCTCTATCCTGAGGGCAGACTCTCTGAGCTCCTCTCGGGCCATGTTAGCTGATGCTCCGTTCATCTCAGATAAACGATACAAGTCTTCGAGCTGAAGAAAGAAAACACAATTTGAGAGTCAACACAGCGACACAGTGTCAACTTCTCAACCTGAAAGAGGAACTGAAAGATGTTAGCCACTTCCTGAAAAGGAGGAAGTTTGTAAAATGCAAGTGGGTTTGTTGTTCTCAAGAAACGTGCAGTTTTACCTCAGATTGTTGTCAGTCAGCTTGTAAGTGGAAGGATTTAAACAGGTTTTTTCCACATACTGCAGAAATCATAACAAGTGGTACTGTAGCAAGCAAATAGTTTATTTACTACAGTGTTTGTACCAGAAGAAGTTGAACTTTACTACTCAGAGCAAATCCTTATTGTCTCATGAGATCTTAGTTACTTTATCAGCTACAATCATGGCAAATAGATACATCCACTACCAATTCTAGGGTCCTATTATATAAATCATCTATTTCAGAATATATTCAAATTATTTAAATTTAACCCAACACCACTGATTCAGCGGAAACCCTTATTATACCAAAAATAAACAATGTGTGTGAAAAGTTACTGGCATAACGATAAAGGGTGTGAAAAGTTTTTCTGGGCAATAAAGCCATCACCATGCCCCACAAACAGAAATATTGCTTTTAAAAATAAATATACCCTTTATTCAGTAGTGCTGTTTTACTAAGACCAATAGTGCCTTTAAGCAGCATGCAATAATAAATTATAATATTGTCATATTAATTGATGATCTCATTGAACAAACCCGAAGGGAAAATAGTTCCATCATCAACAGTAACATAATCAAATCAATAATGTCAGATTTCAGGGTTTCTCAACATCGTCCTGAAAGCTCATCGTTTTGATAAATTACAATTTTTATCTCTTTTTTATGTGATAAACAATACAATAAATACCCATTCCCAGTTCAGAACCATGACTGGTATTGCCTCAACAGTTAAAGTGCATTACATGTCCTGAATGTAATGCACTTTAATGAATATCATGTTGGGGTTCATGGGGGCTGGGGGGGCTCATGGGGTTGAGATCAGAATTCATTGGGGGATTAGGACTGTTTCATCGTGTGGCGGCTCTGGTTGGCGGGCTCGTTTGGACCAGGTAGACCCCTCTTTTTTATATTGCCCCTTCTCCGGATATGGGTCATTGGGGACCGGGGCAAGGGGTCGCTGGTGCTGGGGGCCGTCTGCCTGTCCCCACCCCAAGTGGGAAGAGGACCACCTCCTGGGTCCGGTGGCCCGTACGGGGCATCGGCCCCTGGACCAGGGAGTATAGAGTATGTATGGGGAGTGTGTGTGAGTCTATTGTTGTTTGTCTTTACGTTGGGTGTGAGTTTTCTTATGTGTACACATGAGGGTGGGAATGTGTGATTGTGACTGCATGTGCTTGTTATTGTGTCAGGTTAGGTTCTGGGCTGCAGCCTCTATTGGATGAGTTTAGGCCCCCCCATCAAATGTGGGGCCTATTTCCTCCCCGCCACACTACCTGCTGGTGGCTGGAGTCTCTCCCTGCTGGTATACTTGTGGTTCTCTGAATCCGGGGCTGGGTGCTTTGGTATGCGCCAGCTCCCTCACAGTGCTGCTTGCCAGGGCATGGGCCCCTGGACTCTGTTGGGCCTCTGTTTGGGAATGATGTGTCCCGGGATCTCGGGTCTCTGGGTCCATGGCTGGATCTGCTCTGGCGTAGAAGGCTGCCTGCGAGGCCTGTGGGCTCGTTGCTGCAGCTTCTTGGGGCTTTTGCACTGTGGCTGCCAAGTGGTTCCCCTGGAACTCTCCCATGCTCTTCTCTGGGAGGGTTGCGGTCCTGGTGATGGTTCTCTTGGGGTTCCTGTGCTCTGGGAAACCTTTGGATGTCTATGGCTCAGATCTGCTCCGTGTCTGTCTCAGGTCCAGGGGGGCAGGTCTGTGGCTCCTCACACTCACTATTGCATATTTTTAATAGAAAACACTCACTCAGACCCACAGGTGTTTAGATTCAGGTTTTAACAGATATACAATTGCTCTATATTGAGCCGCAGTTACCACTAAATACATCTTGCATTTATAAGTACAATGCACTTTTTGGTAACAATGCGGTTATTTTATGTTTCATCAGGTGTACAGGTCCTTCTCAAAATATTAGCATATTGTGATAAAGTTCATTATTTTCCATGTCATGATGAAAATTTAACATTCATATATTTTAGATTCATTGCACACTAACTAAAATATTTCAGGTCTTTTATTGTCTTAATACGGATGATTTTGGCATACAGCTCATGAAAACCCAAAATTCCTATCTCACAGAATTAGCATATTTCATCCGACCAATAAAAGAAAAGTGTTTTTAATACAAAAAACGTCAACCTTCAAATAATCATGTACAGTTATGCACTCAATACTTGGTCGGGAATCCATTTGCAGAAATGACTGCATGGAGGCAATCAGCCTGTGGCACTGCTGAGGTCTTATGGAGGCCAGGATGCTTCGATAGCGGCCTTTAGCTCATCCAGAGTGTTGGATCTTGAGTCTCTCAACGTTCTCTTCACAATATCCCACAGATTCTCTATGGGGTTCAGGTCAGGAGAGTTGGCAGGCCAATTGAGCACAGTGATACCATGGTCAGTAAACCATTTACCAGTGGTTTTGGCACTGTGAGCAGGTGCCAGGTCATGCTGAAAAATGAAATCTTCATCTCCATAAAGCTTTTCAGCAGATGGAAGCATGAAGTGCTCCAAAATCTCCTGATAGCTAGATGCATTGACCCTGCCCTTGATAAAACACAGTGGACCAACACCAGCAGCTGACACGGCACCCCAGACCATCACTGACTGTGGGTACTTGACACTGGACCTCTGGCATTTTGGCATTTCCTTCTCCCCAGTCTTCCTCCAGACTCTGGCACCTTGATTTCCGAAGGACATGCAGAATTTGCTTTCATCCGAAAAAAGTACTTTGACCACTGAGCAACAGTCCAATGCTGCTTCTCTGTAGCCCAGGTCAGGCGCTTCTGCCGCTGTTTCTGGTTCAAAAGTGGCTTGACCTGGGGAATGCAACACCTGTAGCCCATTTCCTGCACACGCCTGTGCACGGTGGCTCTGGATGTTTCTACTCCAGACTCAGTCCACTGCTTCCGCAGGTCCCCCAAGGTCTGGAATCGGCCCTTCTCCACAATCTTCCTCAGGGTCCGGTCACCTCTTCTCGTTGTGAAGCGTTTTCTGCCACACTTTTTCCTTCCCACAGACTTCCCACTGAGGTGCCTTGATACAGCTCTCTGGGAACAGCCTATTCGTTTAGAAATTTCTTTCAGTGTCTTACCCTCTTGCTTGAGGGTGTCAATAGTGGCCTTCTGGACAGCAGTCAGGTCGGCAGTCTTACCCATGATTGGGGTTTTGAGTGATGAACCAGGCTGGGAGTTTTAAAGGCCTCAAGAATCTTTTGCAGGTGTTTAGAGTTAACTCGTTGATTCAGATGATTAGGTTCATAGCTCGTTTAGAGACCCTTTTAATGATATGCTAATTTTGTGAGATAGGAATTTTGGGTTTTCATGAGCTGTATGCCAAAATCATCCGTATTAAGACAATAAAAGACATGAAATATTTCAGTTAGTGTGCAATGAATCTAAAATATATGAATGTTAAATTTTCATCATGACATTATAGAAAATAACGAACTTTATCACCATATGCTAATATTTTGAGAAGGACCTGTAGAAGCAAGCAGGGTGTTATCTTGTAATCTCTTCATCCTTCTTTCTCTCCATTCTTTTCTCCTTCTCTTCCTTTTTCCTTTTTGCCCCACCTCTGTCTCTTTCGTGCTTCTTATTTTTTCCTTTTCGTTTCTGTCTCCGTAACAATTGAAATAATCCCAAAGCAGTTTCTAATAAAGTTTTTTTTAAAAATATCAAGCAGAGAATTAAAGAGTTAGCCGTAATGCTCCACTTGTTAAAGTAAATTTGTTGGGCTTCTTCTTGCCACCCAGACAACAATTCTGAGCGCTACTCTGCCAGACAGGACACCGTTAGAAAAAAAGTGAATTACATGTTCTTGCTTCGAGACAGAGCCACTACTACCCGGTTCATATTCAAATTACCATGGTAACATGGCACTGATGCAGTGGGTGTGTGTTCATACTTTAACTCTATAGGTGCTCTCCATGTTATCCTTATAGATCAGGATCTGCTCTTGATTCTGGGCCCTCATGTCATCCAGGGCCTGAGTCAGTTTATTTTCATACTCTTCCTTCCGGCCAGAATCCACCTCCACCAGTCGGGTTTCATACCGGTGTCGGGCCTCTTTGACTTCCTAAAGCACAAAGCAGGAATGAGTCAGTGTTAGAAGGGTTGTGATCTAGGCATAGGTCACAGAGTTCTATCTTTATGTAGGATAATACAAAGGGAACATTTTAATTGTGTTCATTTGTCATGATTACTTGAAGTCACTGGATCTCAACCTCTTTCACTGGGAACTCTCTGCAAATTCTGTACAAGACATATTTTCTTTTTTACTTTAGTTTGTCCACAATGTCAAAAAGGTCAATAATATTAAATATTATAGAGTTTGAATGCATAGCGTTTGTAAGATGATATCCTGTTAAATATTGCAATCAAGCATTCCTTTGCGATTATGATGCATTAATATTGTGATGACGATTGCGATTAGATATTTTGCACCACTCTACCACATACTATAAATGTTAAATGGACTAAATATATACAGCACTTTATAGTAAATCATACTCACCGTTCCAAGCGTTGTACAACCAATCGTGCTCACTACTCACACACATTCATACACGGATATGCCCAGGGGCACATCAACATGTGGCAGGGGGAAGATGGAATCAAACCCACAACTTTAAGATTGCATATGACTACTTCCCACTGAGCTACAGTCATGCATGCATACACACACACACTTAATAGGCAGGTATGTGTAAAAGCAGCATATGATACAATTAAAGTTCAGTTGTTCCTTTTAACAATTTAATGTGTTATTTTGAACAATGTCAAAACATCGAAAGCCTCCCTGGCATTAAAGATCATGCATTAAGAGGCCAAAACAAAACCTTGCTAATTAATGGGGGATCGTCACATGACGTTGCGGTCATGTGACCGCACTTCGCAATCGCCATCTTGGGTGGCAGCTGCAGGCTGTTTTCATTGTTTTAGATTGATCAGTGCAGGAAAACTCCAGACCATTTAATTTAACTATGGGGAAAACTTGCTTAATTGTGGGTTGTGCTGCACGTGGTGGTCAAAACCAACATTTAGTCTATCGTCTGCCAGCCGTGATAGAAAATCAGCGTGAGAAAACAAAAACACTGAGTACCCAACGTCAACTACTGTGGCTGAATCGGATATCCAGGGCGGATTTGGATGGCTTAAACCTCACTGTTGCAGTGCACATTTTGTGACAGGTAAATAAAAGTCTATATTTATTGTAATAATATTCTGGAAAGTTGTCTGCCAAGACCATGAGCTGATCAGTACTGCCACCCAGCACTCAGCGCTGTGACCTACTTCAGTAAGCTGCGCTCTCACTCCTTGACCGGCTAGATGTAGGCTGCAATTTACCTTTACTGTTATACTGCAAATGTATTATCTAGTAATATAACTATTATGTAACTATCCTATAAAAGGCAATATTGAACTTATTATGGAGTTTTGCCTATGTCTCAGCTGTGGAAAAAATAGTTCAAATAGTTAAACATAGCCAATTGTCCGGATTTGCGCTAAACAAACCATATGGATCCACCTCGTTGATGACCGCAATTTTCTTGAGGTACATGGCCTTATCAGGAGGCTGTAACGACTTATACCAATCGATGGTGGACCGGCGACTTCAGTGACATTAATGAAAACCCCCTACTGAATTTATCTAAATCCAGATGTTTTGCCTCAAAGGTTTTAGCACCACCCTAATCTTTCATACCTCTATTCAAAAATGAAATGTAGTCACACAGGTTTGTTTTTAGTGGTAATTTTTGCGTAGTGACAGTAAGATAATAACATTAAATCAGTCATCTGAGCATACCTGCTGGTCCTTTCACAATGAACACTTCTGTCATTCTTTCTGGAAAACGTTCTCTTGCCCTCAGTCGGCTTGAAAATAAGCAAGTTGTATGACACAATTGAAAAAAAACAATGCTGTTCTCTATATGGTATTAAAATAAAGTATTAAAGAGGCATTAATATGCTGTAAATAACATGGAGCATAAGATAGGTCGTTTAGCATATGGCGTTATCTTCAACAACCAAATCAGTCTCTTCCAGCTCTGATGGGTTTTTTAAATAAATTTGAAATTGGTCTGGATATAAAATAAAATTTGGCAATAAATTACACACCAACAACAAGTATAGAGATTATATATAGCTTCACCTGAAAGGCAGTCAGATTTATATACAAAACCAATTCTGATGTCACAACAAAAATAGATGAAGATGCATTACACTAGCTTTAGAATTAGTTGAAAAATGGAAACAAAAAATACATTACTACATCCAGTTTAAGCATAAACAATTAATATACAAAATACAAATTTCAGGAAAAGGAAAACAGAATATCTTGATAATTTTGGGGAAGAACAAAACTCGGAGTTAAATACTCTCAAGTCTCCTTCACTACATAAAACTTCCCTGACCAAAGTAGAAGATTATCTCAACACAGCTGGGATACATCCACTTAGGGCCTAACCCAAATATGTCTACAACAGCTAAATTTTTTAAGAAAATAAGGTACATAATGGTAAAAATTTAAAAAGGATCCAAGTATACTAATGTCGGTATCGCATGACAGCAGACCTAAATCTAATTACTATGATCATGGTTTTATACACTGGACAACAAAAGGAATCACAACATGGAGGGCGTTAGGGAAAGGAGGAGGACTGGGAAGTTTCCAGAAAATAAAGAGATAAATGTGACCTAAATAAACATGAATTCTTTAAATATCTAATAGCAAGAGATTATCAAAATAAAGAAATCAGATAAACTGTCCACTGTGGATAATGTCATGATAGATTTAATCAACTAAGTGCATGATGGGAGGTTAAAAGGACTCTTCAGCACTTAATAACAGTCAGTGAACTGATTATATAAGAAAAGTGGGGAAAAAGGTTAAATATAGAAAGATCCAGTGAGGAATGAAAAGTATTTGGAAGAATACATCTACAAGTTTACAAAACCAAATGGAATTGGCATTGAACAATTTCATACATTTTTTTAATCCCACCCCAAATAAAGAGAACATTATTTGAATTCCATGTTGGGGAAAATGTGGATTGATTAAACTTGGACTTGAACATGTCCAGAAAAAAATGAACATGTTTGGGAAGACATAAATAATGAATTTGGGAAAGCCACCCGAAGTCTGAAACTGATGTGCCATCTCTATGGGTATAGTGAGTCTGGACCACTTGGTCAGCTGACAGTGCAGCTAGAAAGGACACCTTTGGAAAAATACTCGCAATGAATCATGGGATAGGGTGGGCCATGAAGGATAAACCAGACCCTTACTTTAAATCTGGGGAAAGGGAGGCATTTGTCAGCCGCATCTGGAGAAGCCTTTGAATTTGACAGCCTGCATCGCCTCGCTGTGCCTTCAAATGTGGCCAATGGAGGATGCAGTGCCTGATTCTGGACACAGCTTATAAGTGATTTAATAAGAGAAAACTGCAGATTTAGTTTGGGATTTTCTGTAGATAAAGCTAGTTTACTTCTTACCTAGATCTTTCACCATGGTAACCTTTGCTAGAAAAGGTTGGCTTTCCAGATTAGACTTATGTCAGCGAGGAATGACTTTAATAAGTAAAACAGTTATTACAAAATAATTTATAGTTTTCCAATTCCAGAAATACATTAGCTTTTTGAGCAAAAGCAACGATTTAACAAAATTTTCATCTGGATTTCTGACAATCACATAACGTTCCATTAATAAGTCTGTGTGAAAAACATCAACAGACTGACATTAAAACTGAGTTCATAACAACATGCAAGATCATTTCTTTTTTAGATGTATTTGTTAAGTGTTGCTAGTTGCCTTTGGCTCAAAGTGTGGAAGTCTGGAAAATCTCTGTCTCAAGGGACAGTTAGTCCTACTGTCCTTCCCCTACATCACCAAAGGCATTAAGAAAGCCATATACAAGACCTTGTATAATTGCACATGGATGTAGGCAAGTGGCTGCACTACATGACTAGAGAAAATGATGTTCGCCATAGCTCTGATTGATGCAACGATAAAACATGAACTCAAACTAATTTATCAGTGTAACCAGTGCAGCTGGAGTTCTTTACACCTTCAATGAATTTTAATTAATTAATGCTGCTGTTAAACAAGTCAAACCCCACCAAACACAATCGTGTATGAGAACTTATACACACAGACTTCTCCCTTGGCATAACAAGTCGTATCCTCACCTCTTCATGCATACTCTTTCGGAAGTCCATCTCTTCTGTCAGACTCTGACAACGGTTTTCCAAGTCAATACGCATGAGCATCTCATCAGCAAGCTGCTTTTTGGCCTGAGCAAGACCTGTCTCCATCTGAAAGGAAACAAAACTGTGATGTGTACGTTGTTGAATGGAAGTGAAAAATCCAAACTCAAAGAAAAGAATTATTTTATTCATGGTTTTACCTCCTGAAGCTTTTCCTGCAGTTTAGTTAGAGTGCTTTCTAGGCCCCTTTTCTCAGACAGTGCAGAAGCCAGCATTGCTTCTTTGCCATTCAGCTGAGCCTCAAAGTCCTTCAGTCTGGCCAGATCTGCTGCTGCCTCTGCCTCTTTTTTAATGTAGCTGGTAGAGAGAGATAGGTGAGGTCAGTTTGTTACAGGTGCCATGTTTATGAAATGTCCAATATCCCTCTATTTTTGCCCCTTATATGTGAACACAATGCATATAGACTGTATGGACAACATCAACAACACATGAAATGATAAAAATGTATGAATATTTTGTCGTTAACAGCAAAAACAAAGAGATCAGCAACTTCCTGAATCCCTATAAGAAATCACTTATTTCTCATTCAAAAAGACTGTTCTGAACCCAGCAACTATGGATTTTATGTTCCGTCTGGAGCTCTGCAGCTTCAGTGCTGTTGCTAAATTTTGTCACTAAATATTTACTACATATGGTTAGATCCTAAATACTGTTCTTGGCAAAGTACATGGAAATACAGTGTTTCTTGTGTCACTTTAAATTATAACGCGATACTGAGTAGTCAGTGCATTAAAATTTGTCAGTCTTGGCTGATGTCTGATTTGTTTCTTCTTGAACTATCTGATGCATTTTTAGAACTTTTTTATTCAGTCTGCTGTCCCTTAAAACACACAACTTTTTTTTTGTGTGCCATTAAGTAAGTTTTTGTCCATATTATTTACCCAGAGAGTTCACCAGTGTTATTTTGGCAACAGTTTACGTTCCACCTTCCGCTGTTGCCGACACTGCATGTGATGCCATCAGCTCAGTTGTTGCTAAGCTACAGACACAAAACCCCAATGCTTTTGTGGCAATTTCTGGTGATTTTAACCATGCTTCACTCTCTGCTACACTTCCAACATTTCAACAGTTTGTCAGCTGCTCTACCAGAGAAAATAAAACATTGGATTTGTTTTATGCAAATGTCAAGGACTCATACATCTCTACAGCAAGACCTCCTCTAGGCAAATCAGATCACAATCTTGTTTTTCTCTGCTCGAAATATAAGCCCCTTGTTCAGAGGCAACCTGTAATAAAGAGGACTGTGAGAAAATGGTCACAGGAAGCTGAAGAAGCTCTGCAAGGTTGCTTTGAGGCTACAGACTGGGATGCACTGTGCCAGCCACATGGAGAGGACATCAATGCCATGATTGAGTGTGTAACCGACTATATAAACTTCTGTGTGGATAACATCATCCCCACCAGAACCGTGAGATGCTTCCCCAATAACAAACCTTGGATCACCAGTGACCTGAAGGACCTGCTTAACAATAAAAAAAACAGCCTTCAGAGAGGGAGACAGAGAATTATTGAGGAGTATACAGAAGCAACTTAAAGTCAAGATAAGAGACAGCAAGGAGGTGTACAAGAAGAAGTTGGAGAGCAAGCTCTAGCAAAACAATATCAGAGATGTGTGGACAGGGATGAAGATCACAGGCTTCAAGCAGAAGGATGATCAGACCGATGGAGGTCTGGACAGAGCCAATGAACTGAACACATTCTTCAATAGGTTCAGTTCAGAAGCAAGCTTCGCATCCTCCTCTCCTGCTCACAGCCAAACAGACATTCCACCTTCCTTTGACCCACAGGACCCACAGCTGTCCAGTAACACCTCACATTGTTTTATCTTCCACCTCAGCCCTAGACCCTTCTGCTTCTACATGTTTGCCTTCAACCATATCAGAAGATGCTGATGCTTCCTTTGCTTCCCCCTTCCACCTGTGTGTCTCAAGTGAAGATGCAACTGGAGAGACTGAATCGGAATAATGCTGCAGGTCCAGATCATGTCAGCCCTAGAATCCTGAAGGCCTGTGCAGAGCAGCTCTGTGGGATTCTGCAGCACCTCTTCAACCTTAGCCTGGCCCAGAAGAAGGTTCCAGTGTTGTGGTAGACTTGTTCCGGTACCAAAGAAAACTCACCCATCAGTCCTCAATGACTATAGACCTGTTGCCCTGACATCTCACATCATGAAGGTCCTAGAGAGACTCCTGTTGGCCCACCTGAGTAAGCAAACAGTAAACCATCAGGACCCCCTTCAGTTTGCTTATCGCTGTGGAGTTGGAGTTGCCATCATACACCTGCTTCAACAAACCCACTGTCATCTGGACAAAACCAGTAGCACTGTGAGGATCATGTTCTTTGATTTCTCCAGTGCATTTAATACAATCCAACCTGATTTGCTTTGTCAGAAACTCCAGAAGACTCAGGTGGAGGCCTCAACAATCTCCTGGATCAAAGACTACCTGACAAACAGACCACAGTTTGTGAGACTGAAGGGTTGTGAGTCTAACCAGGTAGTCAGCAGCACAGGAGCACCACAGGGGACCGTACTCTCACCATTCCTTTTCACTCTGTACACCTCAGACTTCCAGTACAAGACAGACTCCTGTCATCTGCAGAAATACTCGGATGATTCTGCAGTCGTGGGGTGGATCAGAGATGGACAAGAAGCTGAGTACAGGAAGGTGGTGGACCGCTTTGTGGCATGGTGTGGAAACAATCATCTCATTTTGAACGTGACTAAAACAAAGGAAATGATTGTAGATTTTAAGAGAAACAGGAATAAGTCAAAAACTATTTCTATCATGGGAGAAGAAGTGGAGGTGGTGGAGGAGTATAAATACCTCGGTGTTCACCTGGACAACAGACTAGAGTGGAGATGCAACTGTGAAGCCATCTACAAGAAGGGACAGAGCAGACTGTACTTCTTGAGGAAGCTTAGGGTCTTTGGTGTTTGCAGCAAGATGCTGCATATCTTCTATAAGTCTGTTGTGGAAAGTGTGATCTCTTCTGTCATCATCTGCTGGGGAAGCAGCATCAGAGTCAGGGACTTAAAAAAGCTCAACAAGCTGATAAAAAAGGCTGGCTCTGTTCTGGGGACTCCTCTGGAACCTCTGTAGATCATTGTGGAAAGACGGATTCTTCATAAAATGAAGAACATTATGGAGAACACTGAGCATCCTCTTCATGAGACTGTCCTACAACAACAGAGTGTCTTCAGTCAGAGGCTTCTTCAGATCTGCTGTAAGACGGAGTGCTACAGGAGATCCTTCCTGCCCACAGCTATCAGCATCTACAACGGCTCTTTGAGGAAACCCTCATAATGAGCTACAACAACATTTAATTTCCCTTTGGGATTAATAAAGTAATTTTGAATTGAATATTCAAGGTCACGAACATGTAATACAACTGTTTGCAGATGATATGATATGCATATATGCTGTGCCAAACTTCTTGATAGAGATGGGCACCTGCAACCCTCTGTGCATTGCTGTAGTTTTGAAAAGATGAGTGGGAAAAATTATTTTACCTAAACCTTGTATGGCCCTGTCCCATTAGGATTGGAGTTGGACACCCCTGTCCTACAATGATATGAGAGAGTGACAGGTCATACCGAAGTTGGCAAGTAATAGCTCCTAAAGCTGGTTCTACAAACTACTGCATCATGGAGGGTAGTTATTTCTTTTTACAAATGGGTTTTCCAGTTTAGTTTCATCTCTTTCTAAACAATATTTGTAATGTGAAACCTGTTTTCTGTATTATTGAGTTTGGACTTAAATGTTAGTACCTTTGTAATATATGCACTGCTAAGAAAAATCCATGAGTTAAGAGTTTCACCCCATTGCAGTGTGCATTTTATCCACTCCTGCACAACAGCCATGTTAGTGTATAGCAGATAAATCTAACTGATTTTAGGTTAGTCTAGAAGTGACAATGTGCAACTGTGATATAAAGTGACCTACAGGACACCTTAAAGAAATAAGGTCAACCAATAAAAAAACCCAAACGCATACCAAACAGTATTTCCTTAAACGTGAGATCTACTGCCAAATACATGAGGTCATATACAATAGTTCCTCGATTAAACACCATGCAACAGCTGCACACCTGCCACCCCAGACAACACTATCAATGCCATATGTCTGAGCAGAAAGCCAGTTACACAGAGGTGAAATTAACAGAATAAAAAGAAAATATTCATACAATAGTAAACAATTGTTATTATGGCATATCATTTCAATTCTGAAAATGTAGCTTATAACAAACCGTAAAGGCCTTCTTTATCCAGCTCTTCTACAGCACTTCTCTCAACAACTGCTTGTACAACAATTGCTGCCGTCAGGTTTAAGACAATATCGAGATACAAAGTGGTGTATGGTAACAAATGGGTGCTGTAAACAGAAATGCGCATCGGGCAGAATGCGCTTATTCAGTATTTGCGATAAAAATGCATTTAAGCAACTTTCTGTTACTATTTACTCTTAATAATGAAATACCATTAAGTCTTATCTGAATGCCGCTTGCGCCCACCATACAATCAATAACTTACCCTATGAGGTAGAGGCAACTTTCTGTTACTATTTACTCTTAACAATGAAATACCAATAAGTCTTTTTTGAATGCCGCTTGCGCCCGCCATACAATCAATAACTTACCCTATGAGGTAGAGGCAAATTTTAAACTAAAGGGCAATACAATCTGAAACGGTTCTACCATGGGCTGCACTCAGATGAAGTGCCCAGTGCAAACGGCATTACTTGCAACGTGAATACAAAGTGGCTTGAAAATCAACGTTTAAACAGAATGACATGTTGAAAGCATACTTCTGCTGAAGCTGTTCATGATCGACTTTGACATTTCCCAACTCGATCTGCAGCCAGGCCCGCTCCTTGGAGGAGTCATCCAAACTCCTCCTGGCGTCGGCTAGTTCGGTCTCATAAAGTGCTTTCAGACCACCGATCTCCCGACTTCTAATTTCTTCTTTCTCACTAATCTGCAGATGGAGTATGTCGTTCTCAGACTCTAAACTACGGACTTTATCGATGTAAACAGCCAGGCGGTCGTTGAGGTCTCGAAGCTGCTGTTTTTCCTGCAGCCTGGTTATTCTGGTCGGACTTAGCGGTGTGGCGCTGCCGCACGTGCCTCTATGGCCAATTGGAGTTGCAGTCGACATTGTTTAGTGCGGGTAAATCAATGTAAGAGCCAAATCCTGACAAAACAAATTTGACGTTTGAATAAATGTGATGGGTTAGATTAAAGCTCTCAACTACCGCGTATATCCTTAAAGTACATACAGTCTTTTCCTAATTGAATGAAAGAAGGGGCAGACTTTCTAACATGGCGGCTTGCTGAAAATGTTACGTTTTGTGCTGCTAGCCAATGGAGTAACATGACGCAATGTCTTCTTTCAACTTTAACCTTTGGGTACGTTGGGAATTATGGCCGACGAATACCCAGCCGTTCTGGAGCGGGCGGAGTTGGTTTCGTTTATTTTAGACATCGAACTCCTTTGTTTAACTGGTAGCACCGAGGTATACAATGCCTTAAACATTATATAACCGCTGAGAATGAATTCACTCCATTGTAGGCTTTCTGCTGAAATGTTCAATGGAATAATAAATAGGTGGGTAAGGACCAGTTATATTTGTGCCAACTAATATTATTTAAAATATTTATAATATTATTACATAAATAATCGTTATTTATTTCAAATATTAATTTGATTCAATTAGTTAAATGATCTTTAAAATCTGAGTCTTAAAGCGTTTTGATTATTTAAGCGTTTTGATATTATTTAAAATATTTATAATATTAAATAAATAATCGTTATTTATTTCAAATATAAATTTGACTCAAATAGTTAAATGATCTTTAAAATCTGAGTGTTAAAGCGTTTTGATGATGATTTGATAAGGTGATGATTTTTGTGTTTATATTTAAAGTCATGATAATTTGATGTTTAGTTAAACATATGTGCAAAGTGTTTTTAAAAAATCGAGAAAAACAATTGAAAAAAACTCTTAAAATAATTTTATAGCGAAAATATTTGTTATTTCACTATGGTGAGTCTGTAATAAAGTTGTGAACCAGAGAGAGGCAGTAGTGAAACTTAGTGATGCTGATTCCCAAAGAAGAAGCAGCTGAAGCGGAACATGGCTTCCGGGCAGCAATGGGTGTTGGTGGAAATGGTACAAGCATTTTATGAGGTAATGTTACTTTTTTAATCAGTTTATCGGCTAGAATTGCTGGTGTGCACATACAGATTTCACATATCTAATTCATATTTCCCAGTTTGAAATCTTTTGGAGTTTTCTAATGTGTTAGCTCCCAGCAGGCCTGTGTCCTCATATTCCGGAAAAGGTGTTTGAGCCTTGAGTAATACTTGGCTATATTACGAAGCGAGATTTTTGTGGCGCTTTTGACTGAGTTGAGCTGAAATTCGCTATTTTCAGAATGTTTACTGATGTGGTGTCGAGTCCATTTATCCAGTCCAGATATTTCTTTCCAACAGTTGCGCCTCTACACAGCGCTTTACGGCTGCATTTTAACTCCATGGTGCATTTAAGTGAAGCAGTAAACTAGACAATCTCTTATTCAATCGTCCTGTATAACATCCTTGACCATTTTAAAAACTTTTACTTTTATGAATTGGTTTTGTTAATTGATTAAATCTGGCCATACCACTTTTTGAAATGCTGGTACATCATACAATCTGATTTTTTGTCAGCATATTTTTTAAGTGTTATTAATGTACACTCTGTGGAAGCAGAATATTCAACAGGGTTAGGGTTAGCCTTTGCACCTTGTAGGCAATTATTATCATTCAATTCAATTCCAAAATACTTTATTGATCCCAAAGGGAAATTAAATGTTGTTATAGCTCATATTATGAAGATTTCCTCAAAGAGCCATTGTAGCTGCTGATGGCTGTGGGCAGGAAGGATCTCCTGTAGCGCTCCGTCTTACAGCAGGTCTGAAGAAGCCTATGACTGAAGACACTGTTGTTGTAGGACAGTCTCATGAAGAGGATGCTCAGGGTTCTCCATAATGTTCTTCATTTTATGAAGAATCCGCCTTTCCACAATGATCTCCAGAGGAGTCCCCAGAACAGAGCCAGCCTTTTTTATCAGCTTGTTGAGCTTTTTTAAGTCCCTGGCTCTGATGCTGCTTCCCCAGCAGATGATGGTAGAAGAGATCACACTTTCCACAACAGACTTATAGAAGATATGCAGCATCTTGCTGCAAACACCAAAGGACCTAAGCTTCCTCAAGAAGTACAGTCTACTCTGTCCCTTCTTCAATTCAATTCAAAAATACTTTATTAATCCCAAAGGGAAATTAAATGTTGTTGTAGCTCATTATGAGGGTTTCCTCAAAGAGCCGTTGTAGATGCTGATAGCTGTGGGCAGGAAGGATCTTCTGTAGCACTCCGTCTTACAGCAGATCTGAAGAAGCCTCTGACTGAAGACACTCTGTTGTTGTAGGACAGTCTCATGAAGAGGATGCTCAGTGTTCTCCATAATGTTCTTCATTTTATGAAGAATCCGTCTTTCCACAATGATCTACAGAGGTTCCAGAGGAGTCCCCAGAACAGAGCCAGCCTTTTTTATCAGCTTGTTGAGCTTTTTTAAGTCCCTGACTCTGATGCTGCTTCCCCAGCAGATGATGACAGAAGAGATCACACTTTCCACAACAGACTTATAGAAGATATGCAGCATCTTGCTGCAAACACCAAAGACCCTAAGCTTCCTCAAGAAGTACAGTCTGCTCTGTCCCTTCTTGTAGATGGCTTCACAGTTGCATCTCCACTCTAGTCTGTTGTCCAGGTGAACACCGAGGTATTTATACTCCTCCACCACCTCCACTTCTTCTCCCATGATAGAAATAGTTTTTGACTTATTCCTGTTTCTCTTAAAATCTACAATCATTTCCTTTGTTTTAGTCACGTTCAAAATGAGATGATTGTTTCCACACCATGCCACAAAGCGGTCCACCACCTTCCTGTACTCAGCTTCTTGTCCATCTCTGATCCACCCCACGACTGCAGAATCATCCGAGTATTTCTGCAGATGACAGGAGTCTGTCTTGTACTGGAAGTCTGAGGTGTACAGAGTGAAAAGGAATGGTGAGAGTACAGTCCCCTGTGGTGCTCCTGTGTTGCTGACTACCTGGTTAGACTCACAACCCTTCAGTCTCACAAACTGTGGTCTGTTTGTCAGGTAGTCTTTGATCCAGGAGATTGTTGAGGCCTCCACCTGAGTCTTCTGGAGTTTCTGACAAAGCAAATCAGGTTGGATTGTATTAAATGCACTGGAGAAATCGAAGAACATGATCCTCACAGTGCTACTGGCTTTGTCCAGATGACATTGGGTTTGTTGAAGCAGGTGTATGATGGCATCTTCAACTCCAACTCCACAGCGATAAGCAAACTGAAGGGGGTCCTGATGGTTTACTGTTTGCTTACTCAGGTGTGCCAACAGGGGTCTGTCTAGGACCTTCATGATGTGAGATGTCAGGGCAACAGGTCTATAGTCATTGAGGACTGATGGGTGAGTTTTCTTTGGTACCGGAACAAGTCTACCACAACACTGGAACCTTCTTCTGGGCCAGGCTAAGGTTGAAGAGGTGCTGCAGAATCCCACAGAGCTGCTCTGCACAGGCCTTCAGGATTCTAGGGCTGACATGATCTGGACCTGCAGCATTATTCCGATTCAGTCTCTCCAGTTGCATCTTCACTTGAGACACACAGGTGGAAGGGGGAAGCAAAGGAAGCATCAGCATCTTCTGATATGGTTGAAGGCAAACATGTAGAAGCAGAAGGGTCTAGGGCTGAGGTGGAAGATAAAAAATGTGAGGTGTTACTGGACAGCTGTGGGTCCTGTGGATCAAAGGAAGGTGGAATGTCTGTTTGGCTGTGAGCAGGAGAGGAGGATGCAAAGCTTGTTTCTGAACTGAACCTATTGAAGAATGTGTTGAGTTCATTGGCTCTGTCCAGACCTCCATCGGTCTGATCATCCTTCTGCTTGAAGCCTATTGTTTTGCTGGAGCTTGCTCTCCAGCTTCTTCATGTACACCTCCTTGCTGTCTCTTATCTTGACTTTAAGTTGCTTCTGTATAATCCTCAATAATTCTCTGTCTCCCTCTCTGAAGGCTCTTTTTTTCTTGTTAAGCAGGTCCTTCAGGTCACTGGTGATCCAAGGTTTATTATTGGGGAAGCATCTCACGGTTCTGGTGGGGATGATGTTATCCACACAGAAGTTTATATAGTCGGTTACACACTCAATCATGGCATTGATGTCCTCTCCATGTGGCTGGCACAGTGCATCCCAGTCTGTAGCCTCAAAGCAACCTTGCAGAGCTTCTTCAGCTTCCTGTGACCATTTTCTCACAGTCCTCTTTATTACAGGTTGCCCCTGAACAAGGGTCTTATATTTCGAGCAGAGAAAAACAAGATTGTGATCTGATTTGCCTAGAGGAGGTCTTGCTGTAGGGATGTATGAGTCCTTGACATTTGCATAAAACAAATCCAATGTTTTGTTTTCTCTGGTAGAGCAGCTGACTAATTGTTGAAACGTTGGAAGTGTAGCAGAGAGTGAAGCATGGTTAAAATCACCAGAAATTGCCACAAAAGCATTGGGGTTTTGTGTCTGTAGCTTAGCAACAACTGAGCTGATGGCATCACATGCAGTGTCGGCAACAGCGGAAGGTGGAATGTAAACTGTTGCCAAAATAACACTGGTGAACTCTCTGGGTAAATAATATGGACAAAAACTTACTGCCAACAGTTCAATATCTAGACTGCAGAGATGACACTTCACAGTAACATGTCCTGGATTACACCATCTGTTGTTCACAAGTACTGCCAGTCCACCTCCTTTACATTTGCCGCTCCTCTTTAAATCTCTGTCTGCTCGTTTGGTTAAAAAGCCCAGCAGAGAGACGCTGGAGTCGAGGATATGATCCTGCAGCCATGTCTCAGTAAAACACATGATACTGCATGCCCGGTACTCTGGCTGGGTCCTTTGTAGGGCTTGGAGTTCATCCAACTTGTTTCCCAAGGATCTCACATTGCTCATCAAAATCGACGGAAGAGATGGTTTGAACTTCCTCCTTCTCTCTCTCTTAGCTCCTGCCCTGCATCCACCTTTTCAACTCATCAGGGATTTGGGGTTGTAGCTGAAGTATTATTTGAGCTTTTGAGATATTAATCAGCTGATCCCGGTTGTAAGAAACAACCCCGTTGCCATGGCAATGCATCATAACAAATGTCCAAAAATAGAAAGTATTAAGAAAAATCCTCCAAGCTGCACAGCATCCGACACTGGAGTGGACAGTCATCCAAAAAAAATCAACTGTATCCACCACAAGAGGAATAGTTCCCAAAAAAGAATAAATCAGAATCAAAAGTAACAGAGCTACTCCAACCTGCTGCCACCTTGAGCGGCGCAATTCTAGAAAACATGTTTGACATGTTTTTTCTGTATTTATTTTGTCCTTTGTAGCTATTCTTGGCCAAGCGTTTTTGTATCTGTGTCTGTTTCTTATTGTCACATAGAGGCCCAAGAAGCTTAAAGAAGACGAAATAAGACTTGACATTCAATGTGATCCGCTGCTTTCCTTCTTATGTAGAACACAATATTTTTCCTTAGTAACAAAAATCACAAAATGTGTTGGAATGGCAATAGACTGTGATAATTGGATGTATTTTGCTTTGACCACTACTTGGCAAGCATGGGTCTGTGGGAGTGTTTAATGGTGAAGTATAAACAGAACAAGCAACCTGTATGTGCAGAGATGTGATCAGAGCCACTTTAATAGTGCCGGAGCAAAAGAAAATTATTTGTTTTTTCCAACACGAACATAACAAAGACAATAAGTGTGCTGAAGCAGATATAGCATCCTGGACATTTGCTGCACATAATGAACATTGTCAGTCCGTCCAGTCTAATTTCAAGCTGACTTATGTGGTGCTTCTGTCCATTTTGCTCGACAGTCAGTTTAACTTCCTTATAATTCAAAACAGAAGCTGCCATATGAAAGACCTGCACTTACACCACGTGTTCTTGATTTACTATTAATTAAGATTGTGCTATTAAGTTTTGGTCAGATACAGTACTGTGCGAATGTTTTAGGCAGGTGTGAAAAATCCTGTAAACAAAGAAGGTTTCAGAAATATAAATTGTTTATTTTTATCAATTTACTAAATGCGAAATAAGCAAACCCAAACATACAGCCAAAGTCATTAAGAACTATCTTCAGCATAAAGAAGAACAGGAGTTACTGGAAGTAATGGTATGGACCCCACAGAGCCCTGATCTCAACATCATCGAGTGTGTCTGGGATTACATGAAGAGACAGAAGGATGTGAAAAAAACCTACATCCACAGAAGATCTGTGTTTAGTTCTCCAAGATGTTTGGAACAACCTACCAGTCGAGTTCCTTCAAAAACATTGTGCAGGTTTACCTAGAAGAATTGATGCTGTTTTGAAGGCAAAGGGTGGTCACACCAAATATTATTTTGGTTTAGATTTCTCTTTTGTTCATTCATTGCATTTTGTTGATTGATGTACTTGAATGCACCATAAGTTATCACCTGTGCCCATAAAACACTGTGTGGTAAATCACACGTTGGCTGAGTCAAATTGGTAGCATCTTGGAAACATCTTGACGATGAAACTTGTCTCGACACAGCACTGGTGTTGCACACAATTCTGATTCTGGTGAACACTTATAAAAATATGTTACCATTAGTAGTTAGGTCCCGCTTCTTAGTAGGCACTAAATTTGACGGTGACCTATTCTGAAACCTAGAAAGGTTGTTTTACTGTTTTGTTGGACCCTTATTCTCAAAGATATCAGTCCTCTCAGAGAGCTCCTAACTTAGCCTAAAAAATCCTACCAAGGAGTCTCAGCTCAAGAGTGATTCCGCTAGCTGCTGTGAGTGAGGAGATGACAGAAACTTTTATCTTAGTGAAAAGGTGTGTTTGATCCAGTTTCTAGGTGTGATGCTGTCTTCTAAGAGCTGTCAATTGTTGTTACAAAAAACAAACAAGTAAAATAAATGAGCTCCTAGTAATCAATGGAGAGAGATCATATAATTTAGACTGGATTCAAAATGTGTAAATTATGATAATGAAACTTAGCGTAATTAAATTAATTGTCACACAGCATCAAAATGTTTGAACCTTTTTAACATGCTCATTATTTTTGATTTGCTTATTGTTGTGCTTTCCATGCTGGTCATTTTCCTACTTCCTCTATTTGATATTAACATGAACACTCAGCTGTCAGCATTTTATTGTATAAATAAGTTTGATTTGGTGAAATGAACAAAACAAAATGGGGACAAAACATTAGAGAAAACCAAACTGGACAGATGAGCAGAGCCTGCTGTTTGCACAGCTGGTGGGGGAGGAGCGTTGAAAGGTAGATTTGGTCCTGGGATCACGGTGCGAAATAAAAATGCAGATTTGGTGGTGCATTCTTGAGCAGATCGATGTGTCTGACTGCAATGTTCAATAGTTAGGATTAATTGGAATGTATGTAAATGACTTGAAATCTGTATGATTCGATTGAACTGACTTTGTGAAGTGCCTTGAGATGACATGTATTGTGAATTGGCGCTATATATATACAGGTCCTTCTCAAAATATTAGCATATTGTGATAAAGTTCATTATTTTCTATAATGTCATGATGAAAATTTAACTTTCATATATTTTAGATTCATTGCACACTAACTGAAATATTTCAGGTCTTTTATTGTCTTAATACGGATGATTTTGGCATACAGCTCATGAAAACCCAAAATTCCTATCTCACAAAATTAGCATATTTCATCCGACCAATAAAAGAAAAGTGTTTTTAATACAAAAAACGTCAACCTTCAAATAATCATGTACAGTTATGCACTCAATACTTGGTCGGGAATCCTTTGGCAGAAATGACTGCTTCAATGCGGCGTGGCATGGAGGCAATCAGCCTGTGGCACTGCTGAGGTCTTATGGAGGCCCAGGATGCTTCGATAGCGGCCTTTAGCTCATCCAGAGTGTTGGGTCTTGAGTCTCTCAACGTTCTCTTCACTATCCCACAGATTCTCTATGGGTTTCAGGTCAGGAGAGTTGGCAGGCCAATTGAGCACAGTGATACCATGGTCAGTAAACCATTTACCAGTGGTTTTGGCACTGTGAGCCGGTGCCAGGTCATGCTGAAAAATGAAATCTTCATCTCCATAAAGCTTTTCAGCAGATGGAAGCATGAAGTGCTCCAAAATCTCCTGATAGCTAGCTGCATTGACCCTGCCCTTGATAAAACACAGTGGACCAACACCAGCAGCTGACACGGCACCCCAGACCATCACTGACTGTGGGTACTTGACACTGGACTTCTGGCATTTTGGCATTTCCTTCTCCCCAGTCTTCCTCCAGACTCTGGCACCTTGATTTCCGAATGACATGCAGAATTTGCTTTCATCCGAAAAAAGTACTTTGGACCACTGAGCAACAGTCCAGTGCTGCTTCTCTGTAGCCCAGGTCAGGCGCTTCTGCCGCTGTTTCTGGTTCAAAAGTGGCTTGACCTGGGGAATGCGGCACCTGTAGCCCATTTCCTGCACACGCCTGTGCACGGTGGCTCTGGATGTTTCTACTCCAGACTCAGTCCACTGCTTCCGCAGGTTCCCCAAGGTCTGGAATCGGCCCTTCTCCACAATCTTCCTCAGGGTCCGGTCACCTCTTCTCGTTGTGCAGCGTTTTCTGCCACACTTTTTCCTTCCCACAGACTTCCCACTGAGGTGCCTTGATACAGCACTCTGGGAACAGCCTATTCGTTCAGAAATTTCTTTCTGTGTCTTACCCTCTTGCTTGAGGGTGTCAATAGTGGCCTTCTGGACAGCAGTCAGGTCGGCAGTCTTACCCATGATTGGGGTTTTGAGTGATGAACCAGGCTGGGAGTTTTAAAGGCCTCAGGAATGTTTTGCAGGTGTTTAGAGTTAACTTGTTGATTCAGATGATTAGGTTCATAGCTCGTTTAGAGACCCTTTTAATGAAATGCTAATTTTGTGAGATAGGAATTTTGGGTTTTCATGAGCTGTATGCCAAAATCATCCATATTAAGACAATAAAAGACCTGAAATATTTCAGTTAGTGTGCAATGAATCTAAAATATATGAATGTTAAATTCTCATCATGACATTATGGAAAATAATTAACTGTATCACAATATGCTAATATTTTGAGAAGGACCTGTATATATAAATAAAAACTTAAAACTTTTCCTCTGTGTTCACACGCCAGCCTGGTATCTGAGAATCCCTGTTACCTGCTGCCTACCTTCTCTAGAAGGGTGATTGCAGTACAGAAGCCAGCTTCTTTACAAACAGTTGTTCATGTCCATTTAGGCTATACCGACTGACATCATGTACAATACAGCAAATGCTTATTCACCTCATCTAGCAGAGACCATGTGTTCACCCTGTTATTTCGCTGCCCGTATAAGGTAGACTGTTTTTAACAACCATCGCCCAAATAAATAAAAAGACAACTTTAAAATCCATATCTTTGTCCAATCTCGTTAAAATCTTAGATACAGAGGAAGGCAGAGGTAAAAATAATTGGAGAGTGTTGTTTTCTGTTGCATTGTGTGAAAGGTGGGTAACTTTAAAATGCGCTAAGTCAATGCAATCGAGTCATATAAATTTCAAGTCAGGCACATGCCTTCCAATTAATAACTAACCATTGAACAGTACAGTCATATTCAGTTATTTATTCAAATAGGATAAAACGTTTTTCTATCTAAGGAAACCCAGCAGATTGCATCGAGTCAGTGAGTTGTAGCAGTCACTCCGCCTGGATGAGCATGTAGCGACAGTGGACAGTCACTGGCATTGACTTTGCAGCAATCCCTCATACTGAGCATGCATGTAGCGACAGTGGAGAGGAAAAACTCCCTTTTAACAGGAAGAAACCTCCAGCAGAACCAGGCTCAGTGTGAGTGGCCATCTGCCACGACCGACTGGGGATTTGAGAGAACAGAGCAGAGAAGGAAAAAGAACACAGAAGCACTGATCCAGGAGTACTTTCTATGGGAAGGAAAAGTAAATGTTAATGGATGTAGCTCCTTTAGTCGTTTCATCTAGGGAGAAAGAACAGATAAACTCTGTGCCAGTCTTCAAGGCTAGAGTATGAAAGAGAGCACATACAGTTAGTCACAATAAAAGCTCTGTCAGTAGGAGAGAGACAGGGTTAAACACTGAAAGACAGGGCCAAGTGTATCATCAGTAGAAGGTGAGCATTAAGTTGTTGCCAGCAGAAGCTTGGCCGATGCCCCCCTCCATGAAGGTGTCACAGGTAGACAGAGTCAGGTCAGGTGTAGTTTCTAGGAAGAGAAAAGAGAGAACATAAAGTTAAAAGCTGAAATAACAGCAAATAATGCAAAATTGGAGAGTAGTATGAGAATGTAACGAAGAGAGTGAAAGTGGTCATTATGTCCTCCAGCAGCCTAAGCCTATAACAGCATAACTACAGAGATCGCTCAGGATAACCTAAGCCAATCTGACTATAACGAGTTAACTCTAAACACCTGCAAAAGATTCCTGAGGCCTTTAACATCCAGAGCCACCGTGCACAGGCGTGTGCAGGAAATGGGCTACAGGTGCCGCATTCCCCAGACCTGGGCTACAGAGAAGCAGCACTGGACTGTTGCTCAGTGGTCCAAAGTACTTTTTTCGGATGAAAGCAAATTCTGCATGTCATTCGGAAATCAAGGTGCCAGAGTCTGGAGGAAGACTGGGGAGAAGGAAATGCCAAAATGCCAGAAGTCCAGTGTCAAGTACCCACAGTCAGTGATGGTCTGGGGTGCCGTGTCAGCTGCTGGTGTTGGTCCTCTGTGTTTTATTAAGGGCAGGGTCAATGCAGCTAGCTATCAGGAGATTTTGGAGCACTTCATGCTTCCATCTGCTGAAAAGCTTTATGGAGATGAAGATTTCATTTTTCAGCACGACCTGGCACCTGCTCACAGTGCCAAAACCACTGGTAAATGGTTTACTGACCATGGTATCACTGTTCTCAATTGGCCTGCCAACTCTCCTGACCTGAAACCCATAGAGAATCTGTGGGATATTGTGAAGAGAACTTTGAGAGACTCAAGACCCAACACTCTGGATGAGCTAAAGGCCGCTATCGAAGCATCCTGGGCCTCTATAAGACCTCAGCAGTGCCACAGGTTGATTGCCTCCATGCCACGCCGCATTGAAGCAGTCATTTCTGCAAAAGGATTCCCGACCAAGTATTGAGTGCATAACTGTACATGATTATTTGAAGGTTGACGTTGTTTGTATTAAAAACACTTTTCTTTTATTGGTCGGATGAAATATGCTAATTTTGTGAGATAGGAATTTTGGGTTTTCATGAGCTGTATGCCAAAATCATCCGTATTAAGACAATAAAAGACCTGAAATATTTCAGTTAGTGTGCAATAAATCTAAAATATATGAATGTTAAATTTTCATCATTACATTATAGAAAATAATGAACTTTATCACAATATGCAAATTTTTTTAGAAGGACCTGTATGTGAGGAGGAGAATTTTAAATTCTATTCTGGATTTAACAGGGAGCCAATGAAGGGAAGCTAAAATAGGAGAAACATGATCTATCTTTTTACTTTTCATCCACTGTATGTTGTACATTCAGAGTTAAACCTGAATATCCAGACTTGATCACCAAGACCATATTTATGCCCTAAAGCATAAACTATTATAGGTAAAACGGACCATTTTCTTTCTACCATACCCATAATATCCCCCCCCCCCCCAAAAAAAGTGAATCACAAAAAATCAAAAATCGTTTAACATTAAGGAGGTATATTTAGAACAAACAAGGACCTCACATTTGTTTGACAGTAACGTGTGATCACATTTTTTAATCACTTTTATAACTGCTGTACTGTTCAGGTTGATTGTATATTATTTTCTGACAGCCCTGATTTTTTTGGGCATCAATCTTAAATTGACCTTTATGCTGAACTTTTCCAGGCTCCTGCATATCACCTGATTCTTGAAGGTATCTTGATATTGTGGATCATCAGACTTTTATTCTCCAAGACCTACAAAGTTCATGAGACTTACAAGCTTACAGAAAGGGTAAGCATAGCTCAGTAAAAGCAGATAAAGTTTCTGAAGTTATATATCACCAAACGGCTATCACAATGATTTATGTCGCAGGAAAAAGAAGACCTGATTGAGGAATGGCAGCCAGATCTTCTTGTCCCTCCGGTTTCAAAAGACCATCCTTCCCTTAAATATGATGTTGTTTCAGGGTAAAACACACTGGAATTCTTTTTCCTTTTCCCTGTAATTTAAAACAATTAGACAAGCAAACTATCCACAAGGCTCAAGCTTTCTTATATAGTTTGTGTCTGTTGTCACACTCACCCGTTCTGATTATATGGATAACCCAGTAAGAGGTTTCAGGAAAACATCAAGTTTAAACACAGGACAAAAAAAGACCAGATGATATTGCACATTTTAATTTAAACTCCAAGCTATTTTAATGATTTACTGTTAACGTTAGTATGATTAAGGGTCTGAACTGAAGTGAAGATTTCCAAAAGCCAAAGATTTTCTATCATAATTCACATTCTAAAGGTTTTAAAAACATTAATTTTGAATGTATGTCTTTGAAATCATGAGTACGAGTACAAGTACCTTGTTTATTTTAGTCCTCCTGCATAATTGGACCTATTAATATACACTGCTCAAAAAAATAAAGGGAACACTTAAACAACACAATATAACTCCAAGTAATTCAAACTTCTGTGAAATCAAACTGTCCACTTAGGAAGCAACACTGATTGACAATCAATTTTACATGCTGTTGTGCAAATGGAATAGACAACAGGGGGAAATCTTTGGCGATTAGCAAGACACACTCAATAAAGGAGTGGTTCTGCAGGTGGGGACCACACACCATTTCTCGGTACCTATGCTTTCTGGCTGTTGTTTTGTCACTTTTGAATGTTGGTGCTGCTTTCACACTCGTGGTAGTATGAGATGGACTCTACAACCCACACAAGCGGCTCAGGTAGTGCAGCTCATCCAGGATGGCACATCAATGTGAGCTGTGGCAAGAAGGTTTGCTGTGTCTGTCAGCGTAGTGTCCAGAGCCTGGAGGTGCTACCAGGAGACTGGCCAGTACACCAGAAGACACGGAGGGGGCCGTAGGAGGGCAACAACCCAGCAGCAGGACCGCTACCTCTGCCTTTGTGCAATGAGGAACAGGAGGAGCACTGCCAGAGCCCTGCAAAATGACCTCTAGCAGGCCACAAATGTGCATGTGTCTGCACAAACGGTCAGAAACCGACTCCTTGAGGATGGTATGAGCGCCCGACGTCCACAAATGGGGGTTGTGCTCACAGCCCAACGCTGTGCAGGATGCTTGGCATTTGCCAGAGATCACCAGGATTGGCAAATTTGCCACTGGCGCCCTGTGCTCTTCACAGATGAAAGCAGGTTCACACTAAACACATGTGACAGACAAGACAGAGTCTGGAGACACCGTGGAGAGCGATGTGCTGCCTGCAACATCCTTCAGCATGACTGGTTTGGCAGTGGGTCAGTAATGGTGTGGGGTGGCATTTTTGTGGAGGTGCCACACGGCCCTCCATATGCTCGCCAGAGGTAGCCTGACTGCCATTAGGTACCGAGATGAGATCTTCAGACCCGTTGTGAGACCATATGCTGGTGCGGTTGGCCCTGGGTTCCTCCTTATGCAGGACAATGCTAGACCTCATGTGGCTGGAGTGTGTCAGCAGTTCCTGCAAGATGAAGACATTGAAGCTATGGACTGGCCCGCCCGTTCCCCAGACCTGAATCCGACTGAGCACATCTGGGACATCATGTCTCGCTCCATCCACCACAGGCTGTCCAGGAGTTGGCGGATGCTTTAGTCCAGGTCTGGGAGGAGATCCCTCAGGAGACCATCCGCTGTCTCATCAGGAGCATGCCCAGGCATTGTAGGGAGGCCATACAGGCACGTGGAGGCCACACAGAATACTGAGCCTCATTTTGACTTGTTTTAACATTTGACATTACATCAAAGTTGGATCAGCCTGTAGTGTGTTTTTCCACTTTAATTTTGTGTGTGACTCCAAATCTAGGCCTCCATTGGTTAATAAATTTGATTTCCATTGATGATTTTTGTGTGATTTTGTCAGCACATTCAACTTTGTACAGAACAAAGTATTCAATGAGAATATTTCATTCATTCAGATCTAGGATGTGTTATTTGAGTGTTCCCTTTTTTTTTTTTTTAGCAGTGTATATTACTGGATTGAACATCACCTATAGGCCTCTGTGACGTGTGCACACAGACGCCATTGCTATGCATTGACTCGTGTCAACAAAACCATGCTGTTCTGATGTGGGATGACCATGCATCTGTCACAAAAACGGTCTTGGCGCTTATTTCTTATCCGATTTTTCTAAAATATGGCTCCAATTGAAGCTGAGAAAATTGCCGATAATATAAAACATAGGTATATTTATCCTCCCTGAACTTACATATATTAGCAGTGTGGGAACTGTGCATTATGCTGTTGACCGGTATACCTACTGTGCTTCAAAGACCACCATGCTGCATAATTAAGAGGGTTCATGTGACTCCTGTCACCTAGACCCAGGGTCGGACTGGCTGTGGGGAGCACCAAGACATTTCCAGGTGGCCTGACCGGTGGCTTGGCTGGCCTGGCCTGCTCAGCTATCGCCAAGGGGCAGGACGAAAGGCTCGGTTCGGGTCATGTTTGATTTTTTAAAAATAAACAATACAGGAGTTCATGCTGCTCAGTGTTTACTGAAGCTCCCAGACTGAAGACATACACAGTCACAACAGCACAGACACACACAGAGACAGCTAAAGAGGAAAGGAGGAGTTAAAAGGGACCGGAAAAAAAATATGAAAGCACTGGCCGCCAATGCAGCAAAGAGCTGGAAATTAATATTTGTTCATAATGGAGTAGGTAAGACAAGCACTAGTGATGAAGAGTAAAAATGCTGGCATAGCCTATCCAGCAGAACGTGTTTAATGAGGAGTTTAGTTCCACTTTGAGGAACCTAAGGGGCCAAAACAAACATAATAAAACAAATGTAAAGTTTTTACAAAGAGTATTGCAAATGTTAGAATATGGTTATTCTAGTATTTAGTCCCTTTCAGGGCATACTTCTTATCCATTGTAACTTCTCTTTCTTCCCTTGAAATGTTGATTCCCACCACCCCTAGAAAAGGTGGTGTCATTGTTGCTACACATGCATTTGGACAGCCAGCGTGAGGAGTTTACCCAGATATTATTGCGTGCAGGGGACCTGCCCTACACATGTTATCTCTTCACACATGTCAGTCCTACAGTTAAGGGTACACACATTCCGGGGCATTGCCAAACAGTAGGATTTGAATGGCAGGGATGTGTGTCATGGGGGTGGGTGGTAGTTTGTGGTTGCATGACTATCAAAGAGTTGTGGTCTAAAAGGGCCTGCTATTGCTGCTTTACATGCTTCAGGCACCTATGTTAGTAAACTAAAGGTCAGAGACACCCTATAACATTTTCAGGACTAATCCTGAAGAACTCTAGTAGTATTTTGTGTGGTTTGTGCTTTTAACTGTTTCTGTCTTAATTGTTTCACTTTTTTTTTTTAGACCACCCAGCCATAAAATCATAGTCAATGGAAAAGAGTGCATTAATTTTGCCTCTTTTAACTTCTTGGGTCTCCTTGACAATGAGCGTGTGAAAGTAAGGAAATATTTTTTATTCACTTGTGTTCATTTAAACTTGAAATGACTAAACTTTGATTTCATTCTTTGTCTTATGTCCTTATTACAGGAAAAGGCTTTGATGTCACTAAAAAAATATGGCGTTGGCACATGTGGTCCAAGAGGCTTTTATGGGACATTTGGTAAGTGAACAATGCTGCTTGTTGTCTTGAGTCTGCTGGAGAAGTGGACATATTGTTTGGACTCATTATTGTTCTCAGACTGTGGTTCTACAGGCAGAACCATGTGAGCAGGAACTTACCAAAGTATCGGAGTATCTAAAGAGCAATGGAAAGTTACATTACTTTTGTAATTACATTCAAATCGTGAAATATATGTTTTTGTTACACACACACTGATATATGTTAAGCCGTTGTATTTTGATGATGGCCAATAAAAATAACATCCTAGAATTGCGCCACTCAAGGTGGCAGCAGGTTGGAGTAGCTCTGCTACTTTTAATACTGATTAATTATTTCTAAGAACTCAAATTCCTCTTGTGGTGGATAAACATAGATTTTTTTGGACGTTTACCCTCTCCGGTATCGGATGCTGTGCAGCTAGAAAGATTTTTGTTGATAATGTTTTATTTTTGGACATTTATTATGATGCATCACCATAACAAGTTGGGTTTTTTTTTTTACAATTGGGAGCAGCTAATTAATATCTCAAAAGCTCAGATAATACAACTCCAAATTCCTAATGAGTTGAAAAGGAGGCGCCGTCAATGCAGAGCAGGAGCAAAGAGGACCAGCCACATTATCAGCTATTCAGTATTTTGTGTTCACTGAGACATGGCTGCAGGATCATATGCCTGACTCCAGCGTCTCTTTGCCAGGCTTTCTGACCATACGAGCAGACAGAAATTTAAAGAGGAGCGGCAAACACAAAGGAAGTGGACTAGCAGTACCTGTGAACAACAGGTGGTGTCATCAAGGACTTGTTACTGTGAAGTGTTAGTCTCTGTAGCCCAGATATTAAAGTGTTAGCAGTAAGCCTTCATCCATATTATTTACCCAGAGAGTTTACCAGTGTGTGACCGGGCACTCCCTTAGAGATGGGGTGAGGAGCTCGGCCATCCGGAAGGGGCTTGGAGTGGAGCCGCTGCTCCTCCACATCGAGAGGAGCCAGTTGAGATGGCTCAGGCATCTATACAAGATGCCTCCCTCAGGAGGTGTTCCAGGTACGTCCTACCTGGAGGAGGCCCAGGGGACGGACCAGAACACGCTGGATGGACTTTATCTCTCGACTGGCCTCAGAACACCTTGGGCTCCCCCCGGAGGAGCTAGAGGAGGTGTCTGGGAAGAGGGAAAATAAAATGTTGAATTTGTTTTATGCAATTGTCAAGGACTTCTACATCTCTAAAGCAAGACCTCCTCTAGGCAAATCACATCTCAATCTTGTTTTTCCCTGCTTGAAATATAAGCCCCTTGTTTAGAGGCAACTTGTAATATAGAGAATAATAAAGTGAGAAGATGGTCACAGGAAGCTGAAGAAGCCCTGCGAGGTTGCCTAGAGGCTACAGACTGGGACACACTGTGCCAGCCACATGAAGAGGATATCAGTGCCATGACTGAGTGTGTCACCGACTATATAAACCTCTGTGTGGATAACACCACCCCCCCCAGGAATGGTGAGATGCTTCCCCAATAACAAACCCTGGTATCACCAGTGACCTAAAGAACCTACTTTACAAGAAAAATAGAGCCTTCAGAGAGGGAGACAGGGAAACAGACAGACATCCCACCCTCCTTTGATCCACAGACTGTCACCTTAAACGTTTTATCTTCCACCTCAGCCATGGACCCTTCTGCTTCTACATGTTTGCCTTCAACCAAATCAGAGGATGCTGATGCTTCCTTTTCCTCCCCTTCCACCTGTGTGTCTCAAGAAGTCAGGTGAAGAGACAGCTGGAAAGACAGAACTGGAATAGGGCTGCAGGTCCAGATGGTGTCAGGTCCAGCTCTGTGGGATTCCGCAGCACCTCTTCAATATTAGTATGGCCAAGAAGAATGTTTCAGTGTTGTGGAAGACCTCCTGTCGTGTTCCGGTACCAAAGAAAACTCATGATTATAGACCTGTTGCCCTGACACCCCATATCATGAAGGTCCTAGAGAGACTCCTGTTGGTCCACTGGAGCCAGCAAACAACAAACTATCAAGACCCCCTTCAGTTTGCTTATCGCTGTGGAGTTGGACTTGAAGATGCCATCATACACCTGCTTCAACAAACCCACGGTCACCTGGACAAAGCCAGCAGGATCATGTTCTTTGATTTCTTCAGTGCATTTATTACAATTCAACCTGATTTGCTTTGTCAGAAACTTCAGACAACTCAGGTGGAGGCCTCAACAATCTCCTGGTTCAAAGACTACCTGACAAACAGACCATAGTTCGTGAGACTGAAGGCTTGTGTGTCTAACCAGGTAGTCAGCAGCACAGGAGCACCACAAGAGACTGTACTCTCACCATTCGTTTTCACTCTGTACACCTCAGACTTCTAGTACAAGACAGACTCCTGAGATCTGCAGAAATAGTCGAATGACTGTGCAATAGTGGGTTGTATCAGTCATCCTGAATCATCTCATCTTGAATGTGAATAAAACAAAGGAGATGATTGTAGATTTTAAGGGAATCAAGAATAGGTCAAACAGTGGTTTCATCATGGAAAACGAAGTGGCGGTGGTGGAGGAGGATAAATACCTCAGTGTTCACCTGGACAGCAGACTAGAGTGGAGATGCAATTGTGGAGTCCTCTACAAGAAGGGACAGAGCAAACTATACTTCGTCAGGAAGCTTAGGACCTTCGGTGTTTGCAGCAAGTTGCTGCATATCTTCTATAAGTCTGGTGTGGGGAGTGTGAGCTCTTCTGCCATCATCTGCTTAGGTAGCAGCATAAGAACCAGGGACTTGAAAAAGCTCTACAAGCTGTTCTGGAACCTCTGGAGATCATTGTGCAAAGAAGGATTCTTCATAAAATAAAGAATATTACGGAGAACCCTCAGCATCCTCATCATGAGACTGTTGTACAACAGTAGTGTCTTCAGTCAGAGGCTTCTTCAGATCTACTGTAAGACAGACCACTACATGAGATCCTTCCTGCCCACAACCATCAGTATCTACAACAGCTCTTTGAAGAAACCTTCATAATATGAGCTACAACAACATTTAATTTCCCTCTGGGGTTAAGAAATAATTATTGAATTTAATTAAATTAAATTAAAAACCCCAAATTCTCTAAAAATGCAAAAATTATACAAGACCATTAGGAAATATAAAAAGAATTGAAAAATAGAAATGTTAATGTTCATGTAAAAGTAGACAAATACTTTTGTCAATACAGTGTATTTTAGGAGAGATCTCACTACCCTTTCAACACTGTGAAAAAACGACACCACTGACTTTGCTTCTCTGCTTCAGTTAAACACCCTACAGTTTTGCACTGCATCACTGTCACATGCCAAAACAAATACCACATGGCCAACCCCCTCCCCCTCCAGAAATGCGTACACAAACAGCAACAGGATAAATATTGGTTATAAATATTGGCCCAGTTTTACTTGTCAGCCGATACCGATGTCGGTGGCGACATATTGTGCATCCCTAAAAATTAGCCATTCCGCCAACACAAGGAAAATATAAAAGCTTATTTTGCAACTTCTTTAGTCCCACATATACCTAAATGGAAAATACCATTATTGTAATTATGTGTGGATGAGCGTTGGTAAACGCAGCGTGGACAGAATTAGCTGTGTGGTAAAGACAACAGAACTAATGGTGGGTACCGTTTTAGCTTTAGAGCTTTAGCTTTTTACAATTAGGGAAAACCAAGACAATTCAGCTTGTTTAATGGACTATGCAGAAATATTTAATGCAGGTCAGTGAGAAGGAGATTGGAAAACACAAAACTGAGCAAACAGACTGCAGGTCACGCTCATTGTCACCATAGAGGAGCAAAAGATATTGGTGTAAAACACACAATAAATTGAATAGCTTCTGGAACACAACTCTGGAGTCTGGCAGTTTGTAGTCAGTTAGGGTCCCCTATCTGACAGAAGCTAGGTGGATGCTCCTAAACCCAGCTTTATTTGGGCAGTCACCGGATAGACAGACAGTAGATGGTACTTTACTTTTGGATCCCAGGTTTCTTCAAAATGTGTAGTCTTTAGTCGGCCAGCAAGACCCAGACATGCACGCATGTGGTCCCCCTGATTCAGCCAGTGGACGGCTGTGGGTAAAGAAAAATAACTCTGCTGCATACCTGAGTTTTGTAGCTCTATGAAGTCAAAGGGGATTGCAGCTGTGCAGGAACTGTGCAGAAGAATTCTTTGAAACTGAGCATTCTGGGATTTGGGAGTTTTACCAGTCTCTTTTCTGTCTTTGTTCCATCCCATGGCTGGGCTCCAACAATTGCATTTGAAAATAAATAAAGGTACCAGAGTTTGGAGGAAGAGTGGAGAAGTACACAATCCAGGCTAGAATTTATAATTCTCCTCCTCACATATAAAGCCCTTAATGATCTAGCTCCATCATACATCAGAGATCTGATTGTTCCATATATTCCTAACAGAGCACTTCGTTCTCAGACTGCAGGTTTACTGGTGGTTCCTAGAGTCTCTAGAAGTAGAATGGGAGGCAGATCCTTTAGTTATCAGGCTCCTCTCCTGTGGAACCAGCTGCCAGTTTTAGTCCATGAGGCAGACACCCTGTCTACTTTTAAGGCTAGGCTTAAAACTTTCCTTTTTGATAAAGCTTATAGTTAGAGTGGCTTAGGTTATCCTGAGCTATCTCTGTAGTTATGCTGCTGTAGGCTTAGGCTGCTGGAGGACATAATGACCACTGACTCTGTGTCTACCTGTTACACCTTCATGGAGGGGGGCATTGTCCAAGCTTCTGCTGGCAACAACTTAATGCTCACCTTCTACTGATGATACACTTGGCCCTGTCTTTCAGTGTTTAACCCGGTCTCTCTCCTACTGAGTGAGCTTCTTTGTGACTAACTGTATGTGCTCTCTTTCATACTCTATCCTTGAAGACTGGCTTAGAGTTTATCTGTTATTTCATCCTAGATGAAACAACTAAAGGAGCTACATCCATTAACATTTACTTTTCCTTCCCATAGAAAGTACTCCTGGATCAGTGCTTCTGTGTTCTGCTTCTGTGTTCTTTTTCCTTGTCTGCTGTGTTCTCTCAAACCCCCAGTCGGTCGTGGCAGATGGAAGCTCACACTGAGCCTGGTTCTGCTGGAGGTTTCTTCCTGTTAAAAGGGAGTTTTTCCTCTCCACTGTCGCTACATGCATGCTCAGTATGAGGGATTGCTGCAAACTCAACGCCAGTGACTGTCCATTGTCGCTAAGTGCTCATCCAGGAAGGGTGACTGCTACTAGTCACTGACTTGATGCAATCTGCTGGGTTTTCTTAGATAGAAAAACTTTTTATCCAATTTGAATAAATAACTGAATATGACTGTACTGTTCAATGGTTAGTTATTAATTGGAATGCATGTGCCTGACGTGAAATTTATATGAATCGATTGAATTGACTTAGCCCATTTTAAAGTTACCCACCTTTCACACAATGCAACAGGAAACAACACTCTCCAATTATTCTTACCTCTGAGATGTCTTACTTGAGATGTCACATGTCTATTTTCATGTGAATTTCTGATGTTTGACTAGTATGTCAGTGGATCTGCAGAAAGAGTCTCTGGTTGCGTTAAAACTCTGCCTGCAGTTAAGAGAGGTTGTAACTTTGCAACATTAAGTCTTTGAAAGATTTCCAATGCTTTTCTCCACACAAACCAATACAAAACATCCACAGCGTCACAAGCTGCCAAAATCAGAGCAACTTTCCAAGCTTGTTAAATCAAGCAGACAAACCATTCCGGAGTCCCCGATGGGCAATCGATGACACTTCAAAACTGTCTTTAAAACTTTCAAAAGTACACAGAGTGAGTCAGCATCTCCTACCGCTTCTGCTGGGTGTGTTGTGCTGCGTTCCACAAACCTCCATGCCACTGGTCAGCTGTGCTATTTGCAATAACTACTTTGTGAACAGTGTCTAAATGTGACAAAATCATCTGATCCACAGCATTGTGACAACAAAGGTTCACCCACAGTTCTTTTTCATTGTTCTGTTCAGATGCATGCAGTTAACCACTTTTGTGATGACAAAATGACACGCTGAGTTCAACTTGCGTTTAGCTTATTTATTTTAAAACTAAAATGATGAACTTTACCTAATCATCAAAACAAATGGTGTATGTACTGACTTATATCGCTTGTAATTAGGATTGAAAAATGGCGGTCAGCAGAAAAGTTTACAACAATCACACAGTATACTGTTGGGCAGGCCAGTACAGTAAATTTGCTATTTGTCTATACCAACAGCATGGCATATTTTAAGCTTCGAGTTAGAATATCCTGCTTTGCAAAATAATTCATTGTCTGTGGCAGTGTTCTTCTTACAGTATGGTCCCATCCTCTTTATTTGGTCCATTTCATACATTTATTGTTTTAGCTGTTAGTTATTACAGTTTATTAACTGTTTCACTTGTTCCTCCTCACCACCCTTGTCCCCAGATGTCCATCTAGAACTGGAGAATCGTCTTGCCAAATTCATGAAAACAGAGGAGGCCATTATCTATTCCTATGGGTTTGCAACTATTGCTAGTGCAATTCCTGCCTACTCAAAAAGAGGGGACATAATCTTTGTGTGAGTAAAGGTTTTAGCTAATGTTAAGAAACAGTCATTTAAAATGCGGTTTACTTTTTTCTCTACAGGTCGTTCTCAAAATATTAGCATATTGTGATAAAGTTCATTATTTTCCATAATGTACAGGTCCTTCTCAAAATATTAGCATATTGTGATAAAGTTCATTATTTTCCATAATGTCATGATGAAAATTTAACATTCATATATTTTAGATTCATTGCACACTAACTGAAATATTTCAGGTCTTTTATTGTCTTAATATGGATGATTTTGGCATACAGCTCATGAAAACCCAAAATTCCTATCTCACAAAATTAGCATATCATTAAAAGGGTCTCTAAACGAGCTATGAACCTAATCATCTGAATCAACGAGTTAACTCTAAACACCTGCAAAAGATTCCTTTGGCCTTTAAAACTCCCAGCCTGGTTCATCACTCAAAACCCCAATCATGGGTAAGACTGCCAACCTGACTGCTGTCCAGAAGGCCACTATTGACACCCTCAAGCAAGAGGGTAAGACACAGAAATAAATTTCTGAACGAATAGGCTGTTCCCAGAGTGCTGTATCAAGGCACCTCAGTGGGACGTCTGTGGGAAGGAAAAAGTGTGGCAGAAAACGCTGCACAACGAGAAGAGGTGACCGGACCCTGAGGAAGATTGTGGAGAAGGGCCGATTCCAGACCTTGGGGGACCTGCGGAAGCAGTGGACTGAGTCTGGAGTAGAAACATCCAGAGCCACCGTGCACAGGCGTGTGCAGGAAATGGGCTACAGGTGCCGCATTCCCCAGGTCAAGCCACTTTTGAACCAGAAACAGCGGCAGAAGCGCCTGACCTGGGCTACAGAGAAGCAGCACTGGACTGTTGCTCAGTGGTCCAAAGTACTTTTTTCGGATGAAAGCAAATTCTGCATGTCATTCGGAAATCAAGGTGCCAGAGTCTGGAGGAAGACTGGGGAGAAGGAAATGCCAAAATGCCAGAAGTCCAGTGTCAAGTACCCACAGTCAGTGATGGTCTGGGGTGCCGTGTCAGCTGCTGGTGTTGGTCCACTGTGTTTTATCAAGGGCAGGGTCAATGCAGCTAGCTATCAGGAGATTTTGGAGCACTTCATGCTTCCATCTGCTGAAAAGCTTTATGGAGATGAAGATTTCATTTTTCAGCACAACCTGGCACCTGCTCACAGTGCCAAAACCACTGGTAAATGGTTTACTGACCATGGTATCACTGTGCTCAATTGGCCTGCCAACTCTCCTGACCTGAACCCCATAGAGAATCTGTGGGATATTGTGAAGAGAACGTTGAGAGACTCAAGACCCAACACTCTGGATGAGCTAAAGGCCGCTATCGAAGCATCCTGGGCCTCCATAAGACCTCAGCAGTGCCACAGGCTGATTGCCTCCATGCCACGCCGCATTGAAGCAGTCATTTCTGCAAAAGGATTCCTGACCAAGTATTGAGTGCATAACTGTACATGATTATTTGAATGTTGATGTTTTTTTGTATTAAAAACACTTTTCTTTTATTGGTTGGATGAAATATGCTAATTTTGTGAGATAGGAATTTTGGGTTTTCATGAGCTGTATACCACAATCATCCGTATTAAGACAATAAAGGACCTGAAATATTTCAGTTAGTGTGCAATGAATCTAAAATATATGAATGTTAAATTTTCATCATTACATTATGGAAAATAATGAACTTTATCACAATATGCTAATATTTTGAGAAGGACCTGTATATACACTCATGTTTTTTGTTTTGTGTTTGGTGTCCAGAGATGAAGCTGCCTGTTTCTCCATTCAGAAAGGTCTTCAGGCATCCCGCAGCTTCATCAAATACTTCAAACACAATGACATGGAGGATTTGGAGAGGCTGCTAAAGGAACAAGAGCTGGAAGACCAGAAGGTTGGTACCATTTTAGATAGTCAGATTTTTGCTCTAAAGTGTCAGATTGTGCTTTATGCTGTCAAGCATTTCAGTGACTTCTTAAATGAGGAATATACTTGTATAGCCCTGTTTTTGTTGAAATGTTTAATTCTTCAGTTTTGTTTTCTGGGTCACATTTTTTATATCAGTGTACTGTTGTTACAGAATCCTCGTAAAGCTCGAGTGACACGGAAGTTCATTGTGGTTGAGGGAATGTACATCAACACAGCAGACATTTGTCCTCTTCCTGAGCTGGTAAAGTTCCCAACTAATAAACTTCAAATAGGATAAACTTAATAAATCTCTAAATGAACCACTGTGATTTGGAGGTATGAAGAAGGAGGTCTTTGACAGGATTCTTAAAATTTTTTCAGTCTTGGTTTCAGAAACATTAATGTTAGTTTGTAAAATTGAAATTATTCTGAGAACAAAACCACTATCATATGCCATACTAGAGGTTATGTTGTTGCTCAAAAGGTGGTATTTACTTTTAGATCTATTTGCTGTGTCAAAACCAGAGTTCTGTGTTTTGTATGAAGTAAAGGTATGGAAACTCTTTCTGATTTGACTGTACTTCTGACAAGCCTATACTTTCAAACGAAGTAAACAATTAACATTGCTATTTGTGAGCGTACAGTTTGCTGTAATAACTTGCAGAAACAATAACAAATTCATTCTGTTTGCGCTGTGTGAAAATACTTCCAATTTTACTTTGACCAGTTGGCTACCGTACAAATGGAACAAATACCAGGGCAAAGCTGTGTGAAGGAACATCTTGGCAAATGTTAAAGTACCCATGTTTAAGCCTCTGAAAGATGGCCTCAATTCTCGCATGCAGATGAACACCCCCCTGAAAGAACCCAGACATCTTGCAAATAAAAGGGCTGCTAACTTTTCAACATATAATAATAAATAAATAATTTAGAGGACATATTTGATGGAAAATATTTCATACCCTTTAATATTTTAGATTCATATAGCATTGAAAAAAATTAATTCTTCTAAAATCTGTTACTCTTACTCGTACTCATCATCTTCCGCTTTATCTGGGACCGGGTCGAGCAGACTCAGTAGAGATACCCAGACTAAAGGGTGACACGGGACTGGATTTTCTCTCCTGTCCCATTGCACTCCCACAGAAAAATGTCATGTCCCATCCCAATCTCAGGCCAGCATAACAAAAAAAATCCTTTCCCATCCCACTCCTGGTAAGTGACTTTCACTCCCATCCCGCTCCCATTTAGAACGACTCCCATTCCTGTGCCACTCCCATTTTTGTTTTCTTCATTTAGTCTTTTGGCAATTTCTTTGTTTGAAGGACCAATTAGGTCCCTGTTTTTAGCTGTAGTAAAGGCCAGTTTAAATAAAAAGAATAATAATGAAGAAATAATAAAATATCAAACAAGAAAACAGACCATGCCTATCTTAGCTGAATAAACAAAATGTACATAGTTGTATTTTACAAATTTATTTAGTGATTGTTTCCTTTGAACAATAACTTTACTTTTATGTTTCAAATTGCTGAAACGAAAGAAAAATGCACCTAGCAAGAGAACTGTCCTTGGTGAACAAAAGTGCAAAAAGGCATTACCTTCATAATTTAGAAACTGTACCTCAATGGTTCACAGCCCTGGTCTTTAGGGACCCCTTCCCTGCAAGTTTTAGATGTGTGTCTGCTCCAGCACACCTGATTCAAATTCTGACATGACCTCCTATACAGGCTTTAAGAATGGAGGGTCAAACTGGACAAAATTAATACAATAAAATCATCATTAAATAAATAAATGTTTTGAATGTCCCATAAGTGAACTAAATGTAACATAAAAGAAATGTAACATTAAATGTGCCATAATTGTTTTCTAATTCACAACGTCTTTATTAAATATCTTCCCTTGATGAAGCCTTTCTACGGAGCATGGGGGAATTTTTTTTCTTTTGCGTCCACACGCAATACTTTTTGCGTTCCCACACAATAGTCTTTTTGTTATCTCGCAATACTTTGTGGGATAGTTTCCAAACCAGATAACTGCAAAAATGGAACCAACACTACACCCTTGTTTGAGATTTATTGAGTTTTATTTTGAAATCGGCCTTAAATAAAATGATCTTCAATCAGACTTAAAAACAGTCATTATCCACAAGCTGTCAGACTACTGAACTCTGGACAATAAAACTGCACGAAACCACATCTGTGACACTTTATTTTCTTATTGCTGCTGCATGATGTGTACTTTTTTTGCACGCCATTAGTGCTTTGTTTTTATCGTGAATTGAGCGGTTCTTCTTATCCTAAACATTTATTCGCATTGTTGACTGCATGTTAACCTGCATATGACAAATGAACCGTATCAATGCCATATCAGTGTTGTTTGTTTTGTTAACAGTTTGTCATCTGTGCTGCTGTTCCATAATGCACAGCTTTCTCAAGGTGATTAACAACTTTTGCGAGCAAACGCAAAAGTATTGGTGGGGACGCAAAAGAAAAAAATTCCCCCATGTCCCCTCTACTGTGGCAAAAGCTCTTAAATCTTTCTTGCACATGCGAGCAATTTTGTTGGTCGCATGAGACTTGACACGTTATGGTACTTTTCGTTTGACGAATGAAGAGATGCAGGGCTGATTCAATCCAGAATTTGCCTAACAAGTGTGCCTTAATCACTGGTGTAATTGATTACGACTAAACACGTTTTACAAGCGTTGCCCTGCGATGGACTGGCGACCTGTCCAGGGTGTACCCCGCCTCTCGCCCATAGACTGCTGGAGATAGGCACCAGCTCCCCCGTGACCCACTATGGAATAAGCGGTAGAAAATGACTGACTGACTGACGTTTTACAAGCAGCATACTGCGTGTTAACACCGCTGCATTCAACTCTCCTGAAGTTCGGTAATATTTGCGACTTTCTAGTCAGCTCTATGAGTTTTGTTGGCCCCGTCCCAATACCCACACTACACCCTACGCCCCTCTATGAAATGTGTACTTTGGATAAGTCCTTACTTCTGACTTTAAGTTGCAAATCCAATTTTACTACGTCCAGTTCTCCACCTGCATTTCCTCCCTCCATTCTGAACACAAGTGGAAACATCGATCAGACTTGGCTTGTGGGTTGTGTAGTTTGTTTGACTCGCATTATAGTATATGCTTCTTGGAAGAAAAACTACACAATGGCGGCGTCGATCCAAGTTTTTTTTTCTTAAAGTTTATAACAAAGTCTCAGTTTTACATTTCCAAAGACAATTGATCCTAGTTTATGTTATTTTCCCTCCTTATTTACCGGTCCCGTCTGCTCCCGTTAATTTTTTCATCCTGTACCATCCCAATCACGTGAACTTTACTGATACTGTCTCCCATCCCGCGGAATTCCCATGGGAATCCTGTGACCCGTTTGATTCCCGAAAAATGTCAGCCTCTAACCCAGACTTCCCTCTCCCCTGACACCTCCCCCAGCTCCTCCGGGGGGAGCCCGAGGCTTTCCCAGGCCAGCTGAGAGACATAGTCCCCCCAGCCTGTCCTGGACCGTCCCCTGGGCCTCCTCCCGGTGGGACGTGCCTGGAACACCTCCCAAGGGAGGCCTCCGGTATAGATGCCCAAACCACCTGTTGGACCTCTTGTTTGCTGAATATTGGACCATTTGCACGTTGCTACTATGCCTCTCCAGCGCCATCGGCCATTTTGTACCGCGGGATAGTCTGTTCCTACAAATCAGCGGGCAGCGCGGCTGATAGGACCATAGTCAACTATATAACAGAGGATGAGATGGCCCACCATTGCTTTTCACGCTGGAAACCAGACCAGCAACTGAAGCACCTTTCTGCCAAGGAAGGAAACGGACTGCTTTGCTGAGTATCTGCGCACGTGGAACTCTTCATCCCCCCCCCTCCCCCTCCCTCTGCTCAGAGGACACAATGACAAGTAAAATCCACCTTTTATTTTTATTTCTTTATTAGGAATAGCTTGGGCAGGGTAGAGGAGGTTTTAGTGCGATGTAGATTAGCCACTTATAGTCTGTGTTCTGAATTGTATGTGCATGCAACATCTTATTGAAACTTTGATGTGCTGTGGATATCTGCTGTGTGTGTTTTGCTGCACTGTTGTAACACCTGAGAGCAAGCTCAGGGCACCTTTTAAAGTTGGACGGTTATAACCTCAAGGTGAAATTCTACCGTTTCCTTTGTTTCCAACTTCATGTTTTACTGGTTTGCCGCCAAAAAGGTTTATGATCCTTTGTGTGCGCTGAGTTTACAACTTTGCTTGGGGGTTTTATGACCGCCCGTGTCCCGGAATCGGAATATCGAGGTGTATCAGGCTGTTGATTTAATAAATATTCATGTAGATAAAGAAAAGTCGTTTGTGTTTATTTTGTGCAAGAGTGATTTGTCAGTCAAACTAAGGTTAAAATTCCCCACCTTTTGGCAGAAACGGTTGATTAAACTGTGACATCTAGTAATGGTTATCAATTATTACTGAGTATTTAACGGTTGTAATTATCAAAGGCGTTGAGCCACAATTACAACACCAGAGGACATCTGATTTTGATTCATAAATAAGGATTTTTGGTTAAGAAATTGATTTTCTCAAATTATGACTTTTAATTATAATTCTTGATGAATATTAATTAATCAATAATCATAATCCTAACACACCTCAACTGGCTCTCAATGTGGAGGAGCAGCGGCTCTACTCCAAGCTCTTCCCGGATGGCTGAGCTCCTCACCCTATCTCTAAGGCAGTGCCTGGCCACCCTACGAAGGAAGCTCATTCGGCCGCTTGTATCCAGGATCTTGTTCTTTCAGTCATGACCCAAAGTTAATGGCCATAGGTGAGGGAAGGAATGTAGACTGACCGGTAAATCAAGAGCTTTGCTTTTTGGCTCAGCTCTCTCTTCACCACAATGAACCGGCACTGCGGCAGCCGCACCAATCTGTCTGTCAATCAGAACTGGACCGGTGACAAAGGGCAGCCCTGCCGGAGTCCAACATGCACCGGGAACAGGTCCAACTTAGTGCCGGCAGTGCGGACCAAACTCCTGCTCCGCTTGTACAGAGACCAGATGGCCCCTGATAAAGGCCCCTCGACTACGTACTCGTCGAGCACCACCCACAGGGCACTACAAGGGACACAGTCGAATGCCTTCTCCAGGTCCACAAAACACATATGGAAAGGTTGGGCAAACTCCCATGAACCCTCGAGTACCCTGCAGAGGGTGTAGAACTGGTCCAGTGTTCCACAGCCGGGACGAAAACCACACTGCTCCTCCTATAGCCGAGGTTTGACTATTGGCCAGACTTTCCTCTCCAATACCCTGGCATAGGCCTTACCAGGGAGGCTGACGAAGGGGGACCTTATGAAGGGGGACCACCATCCACGGCCTGCCAGTAAGGAGGGAAAGTCCCCGACCGCCACGCAATGTTGAAGAGGTGTGTCAACCATGACAGCCCCACAACATCCAGAGACTTGAGGTACTCAGGGCGGATCTCATCCACCCCCGAAGCCCTGCCACCATGGAACTTTTTAATCACCTTGGTGACTTCAGCCTGGGTGATGAAAGAGTCCACCTTGAGTCCCCAGCCTCTGTTTCCACCAGGGAATGAGTGAAGGCAAGATTCAGGAGATCCTCGAAGTACTCTTTCCACCACCCAATGATGTCCCCAGTCGAGGTCAGCAGCTCCCTGCCCCCAGTGTAAACAGTGTTGGCGAAGCACTGCTCTTCACCTCCTTGGGCGCTAGACTGTTTGCCGGAATCGCTTCGAGGCCAACCGACAGTCCTTCTCCATGGCCTCACCGAACTCCTCCCAGGCCTGAGTTTTTGCCTCTGCTACAGCCAGGACCACGGCATGCTTGGCCTCACGGTACCCGTCAGCCGCCTCAGCAGTCCCACGAGCCAACCATAGCCGTTAGGACTCCTTCTTCATCTTGACAGCATCCCTTACTGCCAGTGTCCACCACTGGGTTTGGGGATTCCTTCCATGACAGGCACAGCAGACCTTACGGCCACAGCTACGGGTGGCAGGATCGACAGGAGACTTGGAGAACATAGTCCACTTGGACTCTATGTCTCCAACCTCCCCCGGAATCTGGTTCAAAGCTGTCCCGGAGGTGGGAGTTGAATACATCCCTGGCCGGGGGCTGCTCCAGATGACCCCAGCAATCCCTTACTATGCACTTGGGCCTGCCAAGTCTGTCCAGGTTTCTCCTCTTCCAGCAGATCCAACCCACCACTAGGTGGTGATCAGTGGACACCACAGCCCCTCTCTTCACCTGAGGTTCCAAAACATGGGCCGAAGGTCTGAAGACATGACAACAAAGTCGATTATCGACCTCCTGCCTAGGTTGTCCTGGTGTCAAGTGCACTGATGCTTGAACATGATGTTCATTATGGACAATCCGTGACTAGCACAGAAGTCCAATAATGAAACACCACTCTGATTGAGATCAGAGCAACCCGGTCACCAGGCGCTCTCTGACGAGTCCCGACGCCAGGCCTGGCTCCATGGTGGGACCCCAGTGGGACGTCACGTGCCTCGATTTTGTGGTCCTCTTGAAGGCGTCTTGAACCGCTCTTTGTCTGACCCATCACCCAGAGCCTGTTTGCCATGGGAAACCTTACCAGGTGCATTTAGGCCCCAGACAACATAGCCTCTAGAATCATTGAGCACTCAAACCCCTCCACCATGTTCAGGTGGCGGTTCAAAGAGGGGTAGAATCTGTTATTCAGTTCAAATTTGAGATCCCTCCTCCTTGACCTCCCAGGGGCTAACTTACCAGTTTTGGATGGATACTGGGCATCCTTGCTACTGGGGGTTGGAGGGGTCCCTGAGCCGCCAGTGGGGCTGGGTCCTGGGCTTTACTTGACGTGCTTTGGCTGGGCCAGGGGTTTCGGTGCCTCTTTTATCTGGGGGCTCCTGCTCCTGTGATTCACTAATGACCTACAGCTGTGTAACGACTGCGCTGGATTGATGCCTGGTGTCTGTCTGCATGGGGGTGCTGCTGCCTTACGGAGTCGAGTTCTGTCCTTTGCTACTCTTGATTGTGTTGCAGGCCTTCTATCGTTCTTGCCACTCCAACAGCTGTACATCTCCAGGTGACAAACTTGCTGACATACACCCACCCAACACAAAAACACTTATTTCTACACAATAGCTCACACACACACACAAACCCTGCCACACAAATTATTCAAAAGGATGGCTGTCATACAAACATAGGTTACTATTACATCTATGTGGCCTGCCTTCTTTGATGCTGATTCAGTTTTGATTTGATAACGTCAATGACGCCATTAGGATTTCATCTTGAGATGTCATTTTTGTAGAGCAAATCTGCTCTGGCACACGTAGGCAACCAGCTTCTCTACTGGTCCTTCTCAAAATATTAGCATATTGTGATAAAGTTCATTATTTTCCATAATGTCATGATGAAAATTTAACATTCATATATTTTAGATTCATTGCACACTAACTGAAATATTTCAGGTCTTTTATTGTCTTAATACGGATGATTTTGGCATACAGCTCATGAAAACCCAAAATTCCTATCTCACAAAATTAGCATATCATTAAAAGGGTCTCTAAACGAGCTATGAACCTAATCATCTGAATCAACGAGTTAACTCTAAACACCTGCAAAAGATTCCTGAGGCCTTTAAAACTCCCAGCCTGGTTCATCACTCAAAACCCCAATCATGGGTAAGACTGCCGACCTGACTGCTGTCCAGAAGGCCACTATTGACACCCTCAAGCAAGAGGGTAAGACACAGAAAGAAATTTCTGAACGAATAGGCTGTTCCCAGAGTGCTGTATCAAGGCACCTCAGTGGGAAGTCTGTGGGAAGGAAAAAGTGTGGCAGAAAACGTTGCACAACGAGAAGAGGTGACCAGACCCTGAGGAAGATTGTGGAGAAGGGCCGATTCCAGACCTTGGGGGACCTGCGGAAGCAGTGGACTGAGTCTGGAGTAGAAACATCCAGAGCCACCGTGCACAGGCGTGTCCGGTAAATGGGCTACAGGTGCCGCTTTCCCCAGACCTGGGCTACAGAGAAGCAGCACTGGACTGTTGCTCAGTGGTCCAAAGTACTTTTTTCGGATGAAAGCAAATTCTGCATGTCATTCGGAAATCAAGGTGCCACAGTCTGGAGGAAGACTGGGGAGAAGGAAATGCCAAAATGCCAGAAGTCCAGTGTCAAGTACCAACAGTCAGTGATGGTCTGGGGTGCCGTGTCAGCTGCTGGTGTTGGTCCACTGTGTTTTATCAAGGGCAGGGTCAATGCAGCTAGCTATCAGGAGATTTTGGAGCACTTCATGCTTCCATCTGCTGAAAAGCTTTATGGAGATGAAGATTTCATTTTTCAGCACGACCTGGCACCTGCTCACAGTGCCAAAACCACTGGTAAATGGTTTACTGACCTTGGTATCACTGTGCTCAATTGGCCTGCCAACTCTCCTGACCTGAACCCCATAGAGAATCTGTGGGATATTGTGAAGAGAACATTGAGAGACTCAAGACCCAACACTCTGGATGAGCTAAAGGCCGCTATCGAAGCATCCTGGGCCTCCATAAGACCTCAGCAGTGCCACAGGCTGATTGCCTCCATGCCACGCTGCATTGAAGCAGTCATTTCTGCCAAAGGATTCCCAACCAAGTATTGAGTGCATAACTGTACATGATTCTTTGAAGGTTGACATTTTTTGTATTAAAAACACTTTTCTTTTATTGGTCGGATGAAATATGCTAATTTTGTGAGATACGAATTTTGGGTTTTCATGAGCTGTATGCCAAAATCATCCGTATTAAGACAATAAAGGACCTGAAATATTTCAGTTAGTGTGCAATGAATCTAAAATATATGAATATTAAATTTTCATCATGACATTATGGAAAATAATGAACTTTATCACAATATGCTAATATTTTGAGAAGGACCTGTATATGGTATGCCTGAAATGCTACAACAGGACGTGGGGAAAAAAAGCCTCTGTAAAATATAAATTATTATGTCAATAGCTAATAAGTCATAAAAGGTCAGTTTGGTTGTGCAAGTTCCTGTATACACTTTCCTATCTAATGTACACATTTAAAATCCAGGGAGCTTTACTAGTGTTATTCCACCGAAACAGTTCCCATGTTTTATCAGGTCTGATGTAAAGACAGTTTTCACATGGTTCTATAAAAGAACAGCTCAGTCATGTCATTACATCAATATAAACATCCTTCTCAGTAAATATTGGATCCTCCTTTTGGTTCATTTAAAATTTGCAGAAATGCAGTGTAATTAAACAGGTCATATATATCTCAGCATCTATACAGATGCCCTAATATCATCAGTTTGATTTGTAAACCCTGTTCCAAACAACTCGCGGTGGTGGTGAATGCTTTATCACCATTATTGCCATTGGTGAGTTAAATAGGAACCAGCAGTGCTTGAAAACAGGAATTACACAGAACACTAGAAGCAACGTTCTAGTAACACTACTTGACTATTCAAATTTCAGGTTAGGCAACTACATCCATCTTTTCTAAACCTTTTTAAAGATAAAAAGGTTAAAATAAACCTCAGGCCTGTGCAGGCAGCTCTCTAATTGTTGCCAGAGTTGTATATACCTGGACAAAATTCCAATTTAACTAGAAAACAAATACATTAAACGTTTTTAAAGTAATTTTGCTCTTGCAGGAAAATGAAAATCAGAAACCCATGCTGGTTGTACTAATTAGATCTTGTGATTGTATTCTGTCCCAACATCACAACTGAAATACTAGTGTACAACTTAGCAAGTTGTAAAACTCCATTTGACATCCTGAAAACTTCCAAACATAAAGAATGCAATCAAAGCGTATGACACAGCTGGCATGTTTTATTTCCCTGCTCTCTACTACCTGTCTGACTTTTTATTTACTAGGTGAAGCTCAAGTATAGGTATAAGGTACGGATCTTTCTGGAGGAGAGCATGTCTTTTGGTGTGTTGGGTGAACATGGCAAAGGTGTCACAGAGCACTTTGGGGTCAATGTGAGTATATTCAAAAATATATATTTAATGAAAGCAAATTAGCTTAAAACAAACCTTTATTGTACTCTTTTAGTTTTTTTCACTTTGTCAGCATTACCTGTTTTGCACTACTAAGTTGCCCTTGGAGTGCTCATCCAGTGAAATCCAAGGGCAGACTGTGTTCTTTTTATGTTAAGTAGTAGTCAGATTTGTCTTGATCATCACCCAAGTTTCGAAATGTGTAAGTAGAAGGTAGAAAAATAATCTGACACATTTTTGCTCTTTGCAGATTGATGATATTGACCTGATCAGTGCTAACATGGAGAATGCTGTGGCCTCCATTGGAGGCTTCTGCTGTGGGCGTTCCTTTGTCATAGATCATCAGGTAAGTAGGATAAATGTTTATTGAGGTGACTGTGAGTGAAGCAGGATGACTTGGTATATCTGCCGGGACAGCAATAATACAGAATGAAAATTCTGAGAGATAAAGTGTGTATCAGTCTACTGTCTATTTGTTAAGGTGCTTTTACATAAGAAGCACTGCACACAGCTTCAAAACACATTGATCTGATTGTGATGCTCGACAGCTGAGCAAAAACAATTTGGGAGGAAAAGGTGCCTTTCAAAAGCAATTTTAATCAGAGTATATTATCAGGTCAATTAAACTTCTGGAATTTTGATCTGGTCAGTTCAGTAGTAGAGGGGGTTGTTAATCACTGTCAGCTTTTTTGGCGTTTATGAAATTAACAACAGAACCACCGAATGAGAAGGACAACAATGCAAAAATGAGACAACCCTGATGTCCTCTAGTAGGCCCTGTGTTCACTGGCTTGAACACAGGTGCAGGAGACTGTGTTCTGTGCCACATTTCAAAGAAAAGCAGAATTAGCAGGTTCCTCACTGGCACCCTGTTCTTTTCAAAGATGAGAGCAGGTTCACTCTGAGTTCAAAATATGATTTACATTAGTCCCTTTTCCGTTGCCTGTAGAAAGCCCCAGACTTCTGTAGGCCCAGATTTTGTTTCGGTACAAATTTATTCGGGTAATTTCACTTTCCCGGGGCTTTGCTTTCACAGGTAAATGGTCCTACTCCGGACATGATCTTTTCAGCTTTTTCCGGAATTTGTTATAGGGCTGGGGTTCTGTGCAGCGAGGCTTGACACCATCAGCTTCATTAATGGTAGAGGTTACTACACAACTCGTTTCTATGCCAGTAATTTGTCACAAAAACTAGTTTTAAGATGTTTTTAAGCGAGAAAGTAGACCTCAAAACGTCATCTGTGCAGTCAGTCCATCAAGAATTGGCCTACATTAAAATGTTTTTTCGAAGCAGGCTGGTCTGGCTGCTAAGCTAACCGGGCGGCTGGACTAGGACTTCCCCACTAACTGCTGCCTGATCTCAGCCCGACACTCTGGGATTGCCCACTACCTGATATCTGTTTGTGGCGACTGAAAGTGAATATCAAACATTTAGTAGGTATGTGGTGAATAACCACAAGTAAAAAATAAAAATAAAACAAAATGTTTTTTGCCTAAAATTTGTGACATTTTAAGTTATTGTTGGCATTAAATATTAACTATTTCACCACATTTCTGTAAAACAAATGTTTTAATGCAGTGCTGCTGATCAGAGTACTTTAAATGTTCCTTGTACATTAAAATACACATTTCCCTAAGATTGTCTTTTTGTTTAAACCTAACTTAGTGCAATATGAACTCTTTAATATTTTAAATTTTTCATAGTTTTATGCAGACTGCTCTGCAGGAGGAGAGACAACAGTTCCGGTTTTAGAAGCAGTCTCCTAGAAGCTTAGTGATTTCTGCTTTAGTGTCTTGCATCGTTTACTTTAAATAACTTTTTGCTCATGATTAGACCGTCAATGTATCTATTCCCTGTAATTCTGAGATGATTATCGGTTTTTTATTCTAATAAATACATTTTCTTAAATAAAAACCTGTTTTGTAGTTATATGATGTCACCTGATGATAATAAAAGAAAAATAAGTGTGTTGGTCAGTGTTTAGTAAATGAAACGTGCAATTGTAAAGCAAAAACTGGCCAGATGCAGGCAAAAACTAATAAGTAAGGGAGAATTACAGCGCTTGTTTGGAACTGTTACTTTGTCCCTGTCTTTGTTTGGCAAAACAGTATGTGACACAAATATACTCTAGATTACACCTATAACTTTTAATATCCTTTATAGGACATATTCACCTTTGATTCAGCTGTGCAGTTATTTCATTTAATTATAACTGCAAATCCAGAGTGAGCCACTGTGTACTTCCATTTGCTTGTCAGTTTGCTATTGATGCAAATACATTTTTACAACTGAGGGACAAATACTGGATCTGGCACATACAAAACATATTTTACAGTGTAAACAAGGTTCTGATCCATATAAATCTATTCAGCTGCAGCCCTTCACAGTGGCTGTCTTTCTGGTCATCTTGCTAAATTTCTTTGATGGTCAACTTCAGCCGCAGCAGGGTAGGTTGCTACAGGTTCCTACTTCTTCTTGCTGTGTGTTATAATTAGCCACATTAGCCTCCAATGCCTTTACAAATAAACAGAGGAGTAATAGCGGGGGTGCGCCAGATTGTTTTGTTGCTTCTAGTAGCCGACCAAGCCATTAGCTAATTGCGTGGTTCAGGACTTTGCACTTAGTAATGGTATCTTGACCGTGCAGTTCAGACCCACAGAACACTGTCAATGGGCTGTCCGTGTCTGTGAAGCTTATTTTTACACCAATAGCATTAGTGTATGTCGTCCAGGAGGTTTACTACTTCAGTGTTGCAAGTCAAGTTTATTTATATAGTGCTTTTCAGCAACAAGGCACTCAAAGCGCTGTACATGAGGAAAAACATTACAATGATACAGAAAATCAAACACAGAAAAACAAATCAAATGGCACTAATAATTCTTGTGAGTAATAATAATGAATCATCCTTCCGGGTTTACTGGTAGAAATTGGTTCCAAGCCACTCTTAATAATAAAGCATCTTATGCTAAAAGAAGATGATAATATGAATAGTCTCATCATTCCACTGAATTCTAACTAGGGAAGCTGAGTCACTGGTACAAAACAGCTTTAATCCACATTTTCAGGTGCTAATAATATATTGCTTTTACTGGTACTGAAGTTGAACTAAGTAATAACAGTTCATTGTAGTCTAACTAAGAAAGCTGGGTCATTGGTGTAAGAGCAGCTATAGTCCAAATTTTCTATTACTAATAATGTTTGGTTTTTGCTGGTAATCCTTCTGATAAAACTAAAAATCTATGAAAAAGTAAGGAAATCACACAATTAGGTGCAGGGCTAAGCAACACACAAGAAGAAAAGATTTTGCAAGAGTGCGGTGGAATCCTGGGGGTGCGAATATAGAACTGTGAGGGTGTTTGCAAGAATTAGACTGTCAACACAGATAGAGCGCCATTGTCCTTGAGGAGAGAGATGGAAGTTTTCTCAATCACCCACAAAGTCTTATCTGGGTCACAGCTGTTCTGGGTGCTGGGAAAGAGCGCCATGTTTACATAACATCCAGAAGATATTTTGTCGATAGCCACTTAGCAGAAGTTGCCAAGGCCACGATGGGGCACCAGATTTAGAAAAACAATAAGTGTTGTGGTTCAAGCAGTTGTGTGGATTTCCAACCACTTTAAGAGTTTTTACTGTTATCTCTCAATTGCGAATCCAAATATCAAAATTTCTGGGACTTTCCTTCAGTTCTCAAGCGAACAACCTTCTCCATGAGTAAATCCTTTCACCCCTGAGTCCAAAAGCCGCTTCCAGGCTAGGATTCTGTTCAAGAACCATATCCAGCTTGCGGCTTAGCTCTCTTAACAATTCAGTCTGAGCATTGATCGCCCTGCAGATTCCATCTAGCATCGAAGGCAGCTTTGGGATGCTTTGAACAGCTGCCCACATTTTGCTACTCACTCGATAAGTCAGGTAACCGCCGGCTCCAAAAAGCAGAAGTCCTGTTATCAAAAATCCAAATATATAAACGTCTTCTGCGTCCTTAACCGACATTGTAGTCAAGCACACAATCTGTTGCCAGGAATCCTTTGTGTATCCAGAGAAGAATGTCCCGGCTGGGCAAGAGGATTCTCCTTTACCCTGTCTTCCCGTGGAAAAAATGTGATCAATTGCGTTGAGAGACCAGCTGACCAAATCCATTATTTGCAAGTTTGGAAGATATGTAAAGTCAGGCTCTGAGAAAAACAGACAAAAGCAGATGCAAAAGCAGGCAAGAGGGAGGGACAGAAAATGCGTGCGTCCTCCACTGAGAGCAGAGCAAGAAACAGATACAGGAGCTTTACTGACATTTTTTTAAGTTGCTATCAATGGGGTATGTCCCAATTCAGGGGCTGCATCCTTCGAAGGACCTAGTCTATGTGGGCTGGGTCCTTCGTCGACTGCTAAAACCGGAAGTGAGCAGCTGCGAATTGGGACAGTCTAGCCTTTACTAGCTGTCAGCACATTCCAGCGCATTTCTTCATCAAAAATTAATATTGAAAAGCTTATTTATTCTCAATCACACTCTCCAGCGATAAAGTAAGTTTACATAAAATTGTCCATTTATTCAGGTTAATTTTAATATCACCTGTAATGTCAAATCCATTTACATGAACAAATGACACAATAAATTAAAATACTAACATAAACTGTTAGAGGTCATTTGTGTTTAACGTTCAGTGTGATGACTGCCAGGGGGAGCTTAGTACAGGGAGTCAGGTCAGATCTCAACAGGTTTAGCTTGCCTCACCACCAGAATGGCTGGAGAGGCAAGCCGGCGGCTGTTACTACGGCGGGAGCGGAAAACTGAACACGTCAGCATTTGCTCGGAATGATTCATTAATTGGGACAGCCTTCGTCGCCGCGCTGTGACATAATCGGTCTACAAATACGGCCTTCTAAGGATCCAGCCCCTGAATTGGGACACAGCCAATGTCATAATGTTAGCTTGTAGCGTTAGCACAGCTAGCGTGTGGGCTCCTTCAGCATTTCATCTTTTCCTGTCAGTCTGCTTTATAGGGAAAGTGCCTCCAAACAATGCTTTTGTGTTTGCCTTGTCGGCTAAAGGGGTTAGCAGATGTTGTCTTCTGGATGTATTTGCCATTGTTAGCAGAGTTTAAACTTCCAGCTGCCCATTGTTTTGGTCAGGTGAGGCTGCATGGATGGAAGGGCCTCATTGACTCTGTAATTGCAGAGTTGCTGCTGGAGTAAGTGCAACAACTTGGGCTAATGTGAAGAGGTCATGTGTAATGATTTTGATGAGTTGCTTTTAATAATTAATCTTTTTACTATCGATTAAATCAAAATATTGATTATTTTAACAACTCTAATATATATATTTACAACAAATAATTTATATTCTATTTTGACTTTGTTTTTGTTTTTTCCTTTAGCGTCTGTCGGGCCAGGGCTACTGTTTTTCTGCCTCCCTGCCTCCAATGTTGGCTGCTGCTGCCATTGAGGCTCTGAACATCATGGAGGAGGATCCAGGTAGGAGACTACTTTTCCCTCAGTGCACCATTTAGTGGTCTCAGGTCTAAGAGTTTATGGGACAAACAACTCATAATAACTTCTAACTGTTAAATAGAAGTATTTTTCAGATTTTGTTTCCTTTCTTGTTTTTTAGGTATTTTCACTGTTTTGAGGGAAAAGTGCAAATGTGTTTATAAAGCTTTACAAGGGTAAGTTTCTCTGTACTATAATACTGTTTTCTTGTTTTGAGTGGTATTTTGATTTTTAAAGGAGAGCCTTTACATACAATTTTACTGGGGTCTAACTCAATGTTTCCATCATCAATAGATCGCTGTTAAGAATCAACATGTTTAAGCAGCACTAACATAAATCTTCTCACAAGTAATTGTTATTAGCTACACTCACTATTTATGATCTACACTCACTACACAATGTAGTGAGTGTAGCTACAATTATAGCATGGATACAAACATTGAGTTGGGGTGGCGTGGCCAGATGCAGCTAATTTGCATAAAAGTGATAGAGCCCCAAAACAACTCATTTTGAAAGGACCTAAAAATAGGGGTAACTGAGGAGGTGAAATCTCATTAAATGAGAATGATTTTGTTTGAAAAATTTAATTAACATGTTTTGTATAGCACATGGACCTATCCCAAATGTTTAAAAGGAAGTATAATAGGTCACCTTTAAGATCTGAATTTGCACAGAGGTTTTCTTGGTGTATTATACATTGCAATTTCATGATGGGATGGCCAACTTGTTCCTCAATTAGGGGAACAGCACCTGTGTGTTTCTCTACCATAGCTGGTGCACCATTAGTTGTTACAGCAACTCCCCACTCCTAAAAACGCTAATACTTTGCCAATATCCTCAACCTGTCGTTGTTTAAGGCATCAGGGTTAAACAGAACAGTTCCTCTTGTACCACCACATCACAGTATCTTACCATAAGCCAAACGTGGCACATTATTGATATCGTTCTCATCCAAAGCTACACTAAAACACCGTGGCTTCTATCTAACCAGCTGTTTGTTGGGCTCTGACATTGTCACCGATTTCCCGGATGTGTCGTTCCGCAGTTCTGGCTGATGCAGGTATGTCTTGTATCCTTGCTATAATTGTAGCTTTGTTTGGGAGTCCATCAAATAAAACCTCTGAGCTACAGAGAAAAACCTCCTTAATAATTTCTCCATCTGTAAACAGCATTCCATGTTTAGCAATAAAATATGCAATACGATAACTCTCTTCAGTTCCATGATGTTTAACTGCAGTAAAAGCTTTGAGAGTACTTGCTTGCTTCTTATATTTTGAGATGGCAAGTTAAATTGACTCAGTCTTCTCTGCCTCATTCTTGAAAGTTTTTTACGTTTTGTCTTAAAATGCCATTTTACACTGGACATCCGACAAATGACACTCTCAAGGCATAGGGCACACACTGCATGATCTTTCTACTGCACAAAACCTCAGTTTTTAGTCCACATTGTCATAAAAGACAAGGAACTACCTTTTTTTGCTTGCTTCGATGCCATATTTTAGAAGACTACCTAGCTAGCATTAGCTACGTCTTTTCACAATTGGTTAAAATGGTCAGCGATTTATAGCCAATCACAAGTTGAACCTGGTAGTGGGGTGTTAGCTAAGATTCGACTTGTTATCTAATGCTGTAGCTTTTTAGTTCCCCCTGTACTCACTGATAGCGTGGAATGGTGAGATCGATTTGATTGTTTGGTATGTCTCTCTGGCTAAGCCAAATTATGCAAAAAGCATGCAGAAAAAAATCTACCACGACTAATTCACTATAATTGATCTCAGTTTTGTACCCAATAAAAACTGAGATCCTTCAATTTGTTGGGTACAACAAATTATATGGCCTCTCACACTGAGCCTGGTTCTGCTGGAGGTTTCTTCCTGTTAAAAGAGAGTTTTTCCTCTCCACTGTCGCTACATGCATACTCAGTATGAGGGATTGCTGCAAAGTCAACGCCAGTGACTGTCCACTGTCTCGACATGTTCATCCAGGAGGAATGACTGCTACAAGTCTCTGACTCGATCTGCTGGGTTTCCTTAGATATACAATTTTTTTATTCAATTTGAATAAATAACTGAATCTGACTACACTGTTCAAGTTAGGATTAATTGGAATGTATGTACCTGACTTTGTGAAGTGCCTTGAGACAACATGTGTTGTGAATTGGCGCTATATAAATAAACTGAATTTAATTGAATTGAAAACGTATTGCTGTAAACATTTTTGTTTTTCCAGCTAACATTAATTGCAAAAATATTGGGTCAGCATTAACTTGAAATACCATACCTTTCTTTAAATAATGTCTTTAAAATTGTGTTAGTTCAACAGTTCCCTCTTCTCTGATGGCTAGCAACAGAATTTTAGATTGTGTTCATGGTAATTTTTGGCTATACTTCGAGAAACACATTTGTGTGAGTTCACACATTGATGATGGACCAATAAGGCCTGGCTCAAAGTCTTTGCTCTAATCCATCCCCAAGATGTTCTATTGGGTTGAGGTCAGGACTCTTGCTTTTGCCAGAAGCATGCAGTCATGTTGGAACAGGAAGGGTCCATCCCCAAACTGTCCTGACAATGTTGGAATCTTAAGGGAACCCTTTGGGCAGTATAGTGTAGTTTGTTTGTATTTCAGTTGTAAAGCATTTTGTCACATTAACATTAGACATTTTTTTTATTTTTAATCATAGTTTTTACATCTCAAAAATCTGGCATATTATCAAGTATGTGTACACTTTTTGTGTCTACTTTTTTTCCAAACAGGCTACCATTCTATAAATTAAACTTAAAATATGTCTGCCAATTTCTCAGAAAGGTAGGCATGGAAAAACATTCAGTCAGTCAGGCATTTTCTACCGCTTATTCCATAGTGGGTCGCGGGGAAGCTGGTGCCTATCTCCAGCAGTCTATGGGCGAGAGGCAGGGTACACCCTGGACAGGTCGCCAGTCCGTCGCAGCGCAACACACAAACAACCATGCACACACTCATTCATACACCTAAGGGCAATTTAGAGTGACCAATTAACCTAACGGGCATGTCTTTGGACTGTGGGAGGAAGCCGGAGTACCCGGTGAGAACCCATGCATGCACGGGGAGAACATGCAAACTCCATGCAGAAAGACCCCCAGCCAGGAGTTGAACCCAGGACCTTCTCACTGTAAGGCAACAGTGCTACCAACTGTGCCACCGTGCAGCCCCCATGGAAAAACATGGAAAATATGAGACTGAAAACTGTCTTGACTCATACAGGGGTTGGACAATGAAACTGAAACACCTGTCATCTTAGTGTGGGAGGTTTCAAGGCTAAATTGGACCAGCCTGGTAGCCAGTCTTCATTGATTGCACATTGCACCAGTAAGAGCAGAGTGTGAAGGTTGAATTAGCAGGGTAAGAGCACGGTTTTGCTCAAAATATTGAAATGCACACAACATTATGGGTGACATACCAGAGTTCAAAAGAGAACAAATTGTCGGTGCACGTCTTGCTGGCGCATCTGTGACCAAGACAGCAAGTCTTTGTGATGTATTAAGAGCCACGGTATCCAGGGTAATGTCAGCATACCACCAAGAAGGACGAACCACATCCAACAGGATTAACTGTGGACGCAAGAGGAAGCTGTCTGAAAGGGATGTTCGGGTGCTAACCCGGATTGTATCCAAAATCATAAAACCACGGCTGCCCAAATCACGGCAGAATTAAATGTGCACCTCAACTCTCCTGTTTCCACCAGAACTGTCCGTCGGGAGCTCCACATGGTCAATATACACGGCCGGGCTGCTATAGCCAAACCTTTGGTCACTCATGTCAATGCCAAATGTCGGTTTCAATGGTGCAAGGAGCACAAATCTTGGGATGTGGACAATGTGAAACATGTATTGTTCTCTGATGAGTCCACCTTTACTGTTTTCCCCACATCTGGGAGAGTTACGGTGTGGAGAAGCCCCAAAGAAGCGTTCCACCCAGACTGTTGCATGCCCAGAGTGAAGCATGGGGCTGGATCAGTGATGATTTGGGCTGCCATATCATGGCATTCCCTTGGCCCAATACTTGTGCTAGATGGGTGCGTCACTGCCAAGGACTACCAAACCATTCTTGAGGACCACCGAACCATTCTTGAGGACCATGTGCATCCAATGGTTCAAACATTGTATCCTGAAGGCAGTGCAACAATACACACAGCAAGACTGGTGAAAGATTGGTTTGATGAACATGAAAGTGAAGTTGAACATCTCCCATGGCCTGCACAGTCACCAGATCTAAATATTATTGAGCCACTTTGGGGTGTTTTGGAGGAGCGAGTCAGGAAACGTTTTCCTCCACCAGTATCACATAGTGACCTGGCCACTATCCTGCAAGAATGGCTTAAAATCCTTCTGACCACTGTGCAGGACTTGTATATGTCATTCCCAAGACGAATTGACGCTGTATTGGCCGCAAAAGGAGGCCCTACACCATACTAATAAATTATTGTGGTCTAAAACCAGGTGTTTCAGTTTCATTGTCTAACCCTGTAGTTTCCACAAGAAAACCATTGAATTTAACGCTTTGTGTTTGATCATGTTTGACAGAATTCCAGGTTTGAAGTTAGTAGGGGAACCGTTCGTCCCAGCTCTTCATCTACAACTGGAAAAAAGTTCAGGCTTCAGAGTCTCTGACATGCAGCTGCTCCGCTCCATTGTAGATTATGTAAGTCTTCTGTTGTAGCTTTAGCTTTCACTGTATGAAGCACATGATCATATTATTTGTGACATACACAGTCAGAGACTAAATGTACACCCTTCAATCAAACAAGGTGTGAAAATTTTGACAGGTGGGGGCGGGACTTCCAGGGGCAGGACATCCGGTGGCGTAACCGTATGTCATCATTAACCAGATGTTGTCATTGGGGGGGGGACAGGCGAGGCGAATCTTTCTAATTGTATGTTTTTAGATGTTTTTACATCTAAAAAAAAAACATGCAGTTTCTCCACTTTAAAGGTACGCTCACTTAATGCAGGCACGTTACACAAAATTCTGATAAAAAGAGAGAACCTGACAGAATTGTAAATTCTGTGCTCAGTATGCTGTTTCCAAATTAGAAATGGATTCTACAGCTAACAGTCTTAGTTTGGAATCATGAGAGACTCCATTTGGTAAAATGGATGATAATTTTAGTTACCTCAAGTTTTTCTTTTTCATCTTAGAGCAATAGTTTTTGAGGATTTAGAGAAAACAGTCATCCTGTAACTGCTGCCTCGCCCTTCTGATTCAAAGGCTTCTCCTCATCCGACGTGGGTGCTGGAGGTTGTATCCTGTAGGTGTGGTATATGTTAAACGTCACAAGAAACTGAAAAAAAAAAAAAAAAGTTAAAAAGTCCTCAGACATGTCACTGTTTATTGAATTAAGGCAAACATCCGCAGCTGTTTCTTGTCGATTGTCTCAGACAAAGTCTAAACACCAACTGTAGTCATAAAGTAATTAAGACGACTGTCTTCCTTCCTGGCCCAAAGTGTCGAGCATCGTCTCAGACAATACACATCCACTGTTTATTGAATAGGTGATCAGACCTCAGACATGGCACTGTTTATTGATTTAAGGCAGACATCTGCGGTTTTGCTTAGGTGTCGAGAGCTTCAAAGTCTTCACACCGACTGTAATCATAAAGTAATTAAAACGACCGTCTTCCTTCCAGGCCCAAAGTGTCGAGCGTTGTCTCAGACAATCCACATCCATTGTTTATTGAATTAAGGCAGACATCTGCGGTTTTGCTGAGGTGTCTCGGGGGTGTGACCAAGGGGCGTAACCCTGCACGCTGATCGGTTGTCTTCATTAGAGGGCGAATCTAGAATCGACCAATTAAAAACAGAGGGACGTGCTTCGGTGTTTGTTGTAAATACTAGCAGAAAGTGCTGCAATTTACCCGCAACATACGCCGGAAAAGAACACTCGTTGAAAAATGGATAGAGTTAAGAGAGTTTTTCATCAAACCGGGGAGAAATGCAAGGCGTGCTGAGATGATGAACAACCATCTACATCATCTACTTCTTCATCTGAGATACCTATCGGAATTCCTATCATAACATACTCTGCAGATGATGATCCAACTTCACCAACAACAATGGATGAAAAACAGGTCTCAGGTCAGCTAAGACGTATGTCTCTTCTGTGTGAAACCCCAGTAACCGTCCACCGGCATACGTGCCGTGAATTGGATGCCTCAAAAAAATCAACATATTACCTGTGCTAGGTACAAAGGCCCCGTTCGATACTCTGCAGGAAGAGTGGTCTTTGGAGCCATATGGACTGAGTGGTAGCTGGGGGTATATTTTCATGTATGAAATAGGAGAGCTCTGCCTGTATCAATTGGATAAAGAGGTATTTAACGGGTCACTCCAGACCTCTACTCACCAACCACTTCATCGTCCCAGCTCTCTTGAGTCCCTCTTCAGTCCAACCACACCTACAGGATACAACCTCAGATCGTATCATCCACCTTCTCCCGATCTCTACTCACCGCTATGCGTGGCTGAGTCTGCAGACACAGATATCCGAGCTGAAGACAAGAGGATACTCTTGGGTACTTACCCTCCCCACAAACTCCGGTCCAGATACCTGCCCCTCAACCTTCACCGGAGGATGAGAGTAATCAGGGGGACGAAATTGACGGTTGGATCTCAACCGCCCTCATCAATACGGTGAAAACAGCGATACTTCATTTATTCCACATAACCTGTTTGAACTATCTCAAAGAAACCTGTTACGGGTGCATAACAAACCACCCGAGTCAACGACAGCATCAGTGCCTGGAGATATTGGAGGAGTATTACCAAATCAATTTCAACGCATCGTGCGACGACTCATAAACCACAATCTCCTTCCTGCTATTCAGAATCTTCTTACACAAGCAGATGACTTCAGAGTGAAAACAATTGCAAAGTCTGTTTTATATGAACTGAAATCGGTACAAGGCTTCCATAGTGCAATCAGGGATATGTACAGGTCCTTCTCAAAATATTAGCATATTGTGATAAAGTTAATTATTTTCCATAATGTCATGATGAAAATGTAACATTCATATATTTTAGATTCATTGCACACTAACTGAAATATTTCAGGTCTTTTATTGTCTTAATACGGATGATTTTGGCATACAGCTCATGAAAACCCAAAATTCCTATCTCACAAAATTAGCATATCATTAAAAGGGTCTCTAAACGAGCTATGAACCTAATCATCTGAATCAACGAGTTAACTCTAAACACCTGCAAAAGATTCCTGAGGCCTTTAAAACTCCCAGCCTGGTTCATCACTCAAAACCCCAATCATGGGTAAGACTACCGACCTGACTGCTGTCCAAAAGGCCACTATTGACACCCTCAAGCAAGAGGGTAAGACACAGAAAGAAATTTCTGAATGAATAGGCTGTTCCCAGAGTGCTGTATCAAGGCACCTCAGTGGGAAGTCTGTGGGAAGGAAAAAGTGTGGCAGAAAACGCTGCACAACGAGAAGAGGTGACCGGACCCTGAGGAAGATTGTGGAGAAGGGCCGATTCCAGACCTTGGGGGACCTGCGGAAGCAGTGGACTGAGTCTGGAGTAGAAACATCCAGAGCCACCGTGCACAGGCGTGTGCAGGAAATGGGCTACAGGTGCCGCATTCCCCAGGTCAAGCCACTTTTGAACCAGAAACAGCAGCAGAAGCGCCTGACCTGGGCTACAGAGAAGCAGCACTGGGCTGTTGCTCAGTGGTCCAAAGTACTACAAAGTACTTTTCGGATGAAAGCAAATTCTGCATGTCATTCGGAAATCAAGGTGCCAGAGTCTGGAGGAAGACTGGGGAGAAGGAAATGCCAAAATGCCAGAAGTCCAGTGTCAAGTACCCACAGTCAGTGATGGTCTGGGGTGCCGTGTCAGCTGCTGGTGTTGGTCCACTGTGTTTTATCAAGGGCAGGGTCAATGCAGCTAGCTATCAGGAGATTTTGGAGCACTTCATGCTTCCATCTGCTGAAAAGCTTTATGGAGATGAAGATTTCATTTTTCAGCATGACCTGGCACCTGCTCACAGTGCCAAAACCACTGGTAAATGGTTTACTGACCATGGTATCACTGTGCTCAATTGGCCTGCCAACTCTCCTGACCTGAACCCCATAGAGAATCTGTGGGATATTGTAAAGAGAACGTTGAGAGACTCAAGACCCAACACTCTGGATAAGCTAAAGGCCGCTATCGAAGCATCCTGGGCCTCCATAAGACCTCAGCAGTGCCACAGGCTGATTGCCTCCATGCCATGCCGCATTGAAGCAGTCATTTCCGCAAAAGGATTCCCGACCAAGTATTGAGTGCATAACTACAGGATTATTTGAAGGTTGACGTTTTTTGTATTAAAAACACTTTTCTTTTATTGGTCGGATGAAATATGCTAATTTTGTGAGATAGGAATTTTGGGTTTTCATGAGCTGTATGCCAAAATCATCCATATTAAGACAATAAAAGACCTGAAATATTTCAGTCAGTGTGCAATGAATCTAAAATATATGAATGTTAAATTTTCATCATTACATTATGGAAAATAATGAACTTTATCACAATATGCTAATATTTTGAGAAGGACCTGTATGATAAGATGAGCGGTAACGATTGTCTCAAGCAACTTACTTGTTTAAAGATTGCAGTGTTTGAATTGATCTTTATTATCTGAATCTGTTTTTGTGTTTTTCTATTAAATACAAGCAAAGAAAAAAAGAAGAATAAATATACCCTCCGGTGTTTTTTTTGTTTTTCATTATTTATCAAGTAGTCTTCAGAGTGAGCATAAGACAGGGATGGCTGAAAGAAGATTGATGAAGAATGTATATTACAATCCATCAAATCTGGGAAGTTTAGGGGGTATAGAAAGGTTGACGAGGGTTTTGCAAGATGAAACGGGAAAGAAGGTAGTGGTTGAAAAAGTTAATTATTTTTTTATCCGGAGAAGATACCTATACTCTACATAAACCTGCAAGAATGAAGTTCCCAAGAAACAGAGTTTTTGTCAGCAGACCATTGAGACAGTTCCAAGCCAATCTCTGTGACATGCAAGCTCTGGCCAAGGAAAATGACGGTTACAATTATTTATTAACAGTCATTGACATCTTTTCAAAGAGAGCGTATGTATGGGTTTTGAAGAGGAAAACTGCTGCAGAGGTGCTAAAGGCTTTTGAATCAGTTTTTAAAGAAAGGCAGGTTCCTAAAAAACTTCAGACTTATCCAGGTAAAGAATTATTTACATTTATGTCCTGCAAAACCTAGCTAGAAGCTACAACCACAGCTCCCACACCAGCATTAAAATGAGCCCTATGGAAGTAACCTCAGAAAATGCCTTTTAGGTATTTCAGAATCTGTATGGTGTCAAGTCCAACAGATATTGCAGGGCCTCAGTGACAATGTTTAAACAGGGGGATCTTGTCAAAATATCCAAGGTACGTGGAGTGTTTGACAAAAAATACCGAGTTTTACGGATGAAGTGTTAACAGTGTGTGAGCGGATACCCCGATCTCCTGTATACAAACTCAAAGATTTGGAAGGAGAACCTATCGAGGGTTCTTTTTAGGCTGAGGAACTTCAAAAAGTAAAAATATTTAAGGACAAGATGTATCAAGTGGAGAAAATATTAAATTGACGCACAGTCAAGGGTGTCAAACAGGTTTTTGTACGCTGGAAAAATTGGCCTAAGAAATTCAACAGTTGGATCAGGTTTGATGAACTTCGAAAGGTATAAAATAGGTGTGTGCTAAAACCTTACGATTCATACAGGGTCATGGACAGCAACATAGAGGATGGCCGTTTTTACGTTACCCTCCCCTCAACGCTAGCAAGGAAGTGTTTAAAAATAATACCAGCTCAAGTTTCCGTGTAAATTTAACTCAACATATTGATTTAGAAGGCCAATGGCTGCATTAGCAGAGATTTCATATCCCCATACATGGCATAATTTACCAGATCTTGTAGCCTACTTTGAATGGAAGAATTTTGGTGATGTGGAGATCCATACACAGAAGATTAGAGGGGACTACTATAACAGCGTTATTCAATTCGAGACAGAGATGGAAATGTTTTTCAAAAAAATAAACACGGACATCCGCATGAAATTCAGCAGTGTTCAAAAGAGATTTGCATTTCAAGCAAGCGGTCGGTATGAAATACACTTCTTCAGCACTCTAGCTTATATGCTGGGTGTGAAACCAGGGGAATGGATTCATGTAGGTGAACCAAACCAACACTGGCTTCTTTTCCGGCTGATATAAAGGCTAGTTTCTATCACCTATACTGTTACAGCGACGTGGTCAGCCCTCAAATAGTAGGCGACGCCTTTGCACCTTTACTGCGGACCCTCACAGTGCAAGGCGACTTCAGTGATATGGGTACTCTGACGTTTAACCCTGCCCAATACCTTCCAGTTTCTAGAAGACATATTGAAAATATCCATATAGAAATTAAATCGGACCAAAACGTTCCTGTAAATTTCGTCTACGGAAAGACCGTCACAAGACTACACTTCAGACCAGTGATATCACAACGTAGCCAGAGATAAATTTTATTTGTATAAACTATTCCAGAGATATATGTAACGTCTAATTCTGATTGGTTATCATTCATATTCCCCTGGTCCTTCAACACTGTGCACCAAGCAGGCAAGAGAGAACATAGCACAGCTGTCTTAGACGTGATCCTAATCGCTTTGTACATTACTATGTAAGTCAATCAGGCGGTAATCTGCCAGGGTTTTATGGGGCCCCGGTCATGTACGGACGCTAAATTGGATCATTATTTTCAAAATTAATATCGCGTCATATCCCCTCTGGATAAAAAGGAATTTGCTATTGCAAAACCCCATCTGAAAATGGCTGCATCAAATATTGCTTCAGACGTCATAGGTAGAGCCATGAGTAAAATGAATGGTTCTACACTCACCGACGGTCAAGAAGGTTCAGGAATTATGGTTTAATCCAAAAGACCCAGAACAAGACCCCATGGTAATTGTTTAAGGACGGTTAAAAAATGATAAGCACGAAAATGGAGATCAGTTGGAGCTGACAAACGAAGAGGACGGAAGTCTTCCGCAAGTTTGTTATATTTAAATAATGGCTGTTTTACATAACAAATCATCAGCGTGCACACTGGCAGAGTTGGACTTATTTTCTGCCCCGATGACGCAGCTATCGATCGAAGATAAAAATTTACACCGAGATCCAGTCTTTATCAGCAATCACCGATGAAGGCCTGATTGAGTTTTTCATTCAGGGAGTCGGAGAAAAGTATTTGCATCTTAACGATACGTATCTCAGATTGAAAATTACTTACGAGGATGGAACAAACCTGCCGAATGATGCACCTGTAGGGCTCATCAACTACCCGTTAAACACCATCTTTAGTCAGTGTGATGTCGCTCTCGGAGAACGATCGATTTCACAATCCAGCGCCACACATCCATATAGAGCCATGATTGAGACATTGTTGAACTTTTCTGAGGATTCTTTAAAAAGCCAGTTTAGGTCTGGTCTTTTTCAAAGACACAGCCGGGTCTCTGAACTCTATCATTACAACTTTGGTCTTAACAGTAGAGCAGGCTTTAAGGCAAATTCCATGGTAGTACAAGGGTTGGACAATGAAACTGAAACACCTGGTTTTGGACCACAATAATTTATTAGTATGGTGTAGGGCCTCCTTTTGTGGCCAATACAGCGTCAATTCGTCTTGGGAATGACATATACAAGTCCTGCACAGTGGTCAGAGGGATTTTAAGCCATTCTTACTGCAGGATAGTGGCCAGGTCACTACGTGATACTGGTGGAGGAAAACGTTTCCTGATTTGCTCCTCCAAAACACCCCAAAGTGGCTCAATAATATTTAGATCTGGTGACTGTGCAGGCCATGGGAGATGTTCAACTTCACTTTCATGTTCATCAAACCAATCTTTCACCAGTCTTGCTGTGTGTATTGGTGCATTGTCATCCTGATACACGGCACCGCCTTCAGGATACAATGTTTGAACCACTGGATGCACATGGTCCTCAAGAATGGTTCAGTAGTCCTTGGCAGCCCATCTAGCACAAGTATTGGGCCAAGGGAATGTCATGATATGGCAGCCCAAACCATCACTGATCCACACCCATGCTTCCCTCTGGGCATGCAACAGTCTGGGTGGTACGCTTCTTTGGGGTTTCTCCACACCGTAACTCTCCCGGATGTGGGGAAAACAGTAAAGGTGGACTCATCAGAGAACAATACATGTTTCACATTGTCCACAGCCCAAGATTTGCGCTCCTTGCACTATTGAAATCGACATTTGGCATTGGCATGAGTGGCCTAAGGTTTGGCCGTGTATATTGACCCTGTGGAGCTCCTGACTGACAGTTCTGGTGGAAACAGGAGAGTTGAGGTGCACATTTAATTCTGCCGTGATTTGGGCAGCCGTGGTTTTATGTTTTTTGGATACAATCCGGATTAGCACCCAAACATCCCTTTCAGACAGCTTCCTCTTGCGTCCTCTGTTAATCCTGTTGGATGTGGTTCGTCCTTCTTGGTGGTATGCTGACATTACCCTGGATACCGTGGCTCTTGATACATCACAAAGACTTGCTGTTTTGGTCACAGATGCGCCAGCAAGACGTGCACCAACAATTTGTCCTCTTTTGAACTCTGGTATGTTACCCATAATGTTGTGTGCATTTCAATATTTTGAGCAAAACTGTGCTCTTACCCCGCTAATTGAACCTTCACACTCTGCTCTTACTGGTGCAATGCGCAATCAATGAAGACTGGCTACCAGGCTGGTCCAATTTAGCCATGAAACCTCCCACACTAAAATGACAGGTGTTTCAGTTTCATTGTCCAAACCCTGTAGATCTTCTAGGACCTCAGGATATTAGGAGCCTCTCTTTTCATCAAAAAAGTTACTGTCTCTCCAGCTGTACGACTGGGTCACACTACAGCTTTAATTAAAGCAAATGCTCTCTATCCACTTTCACGTGTGAATGTAAAAACATATTCCATCCCTGAAAATTCATGGGTGTGCAACCAAGAGAATCTGTTCTTAGGTGTCTTTCCCAAGTATGTGGTGATTACGTTACTGGATTATAACGCTTTTACAGGAACACGCGATCTCAATTTATTTGCTTTTAATCATTTTGATATGGAATATTTAGCCTTATGCAAGAATGGTAGACAAATTCCTGCTAAGGCCTTCCAACTCAATTTTAACCAAGGCAATACAGTGAGAGAATATTACAACTTGTTTACGGCTACAGGACGACATCTAAAAGATCTTCCGCTGAGTATAACACGTCAAGAATTTAATCAAGGATACTCTATTCGCATTTAATCATAACCCGAGTGAGGACACAGATGCTCTATCTCCACTTTCCAATGGGAATTTAAGATTGGAAATGCAATTTAGGCAACCATTGCCTCATACAACCACGCTGATCATCTATGCTTGTTATGACTCTATTTTAGAGATTGATTCAAAGAGGTGTGTGCTGGTGGATTATTATTAATCTAATCAGACATGAATAATCATGAAATTGAGGACCTACTGCATCATCTGCTGGGAGATTTGTTTTATGGTGTATGGACGTGCGACCAGCTGCCGCTGACACATTCACAGGACCCGCATACTTTATAGTGAACACACATCCTTCACACATGCCGGGAGAACACTGGTTGGCTCTGACTCTGGAAGAGAGTGGTGAAGCCAGCTTTTTTGACTCTTATGGGTTCCCTCCAAAGTTTGATTTCTACCCGTCAAGCATCATAACATTTTTAAAAGACAAATCATCAAAAATATTGTATCACAATAACCAGCTTTAAAAAACTCTGTCCACCAGAGTGTTTTAATCATTGTATTTATTATCTCTGTCATAGAGCATGCAGTTTATCACTGCAGCAAGTATTGTCTAAATATACCGGAGATGTGTTTAAGAATAATTTAATGGTATCTAACTTTGTAAAAGAAATACCAGAAATGTGTAATTAATCAGAGTTCTGCATTTTTCACTCACATTGCATGCTCCTTGGAGATGTTTCAGGATTGTTATGGAATTTAAATTGTCTTTTTTTTCTGATTTTAATTTTTGTTTAAATTCTAATGAATTCTAATGAAAATGTATATGTGTGTGTGTGTGTGTGTGTGTGTGTGTGATGTAGAGCATGATGCTATACATGAAAATATAATCAATAAAGATTTTATTGAATGAAAGAAATAGGTAACAACTCTCATTTTCTTATAACGGTTTATGATGAAAATATGATCCATCGGGGAGGTAGTATTGTTTTACGAAGAGACTTTATTGGCTTCACGTTAGTATTTTTAGGGTCTTCCTGCTCGGATCTCAACCAATGGGGAGAAAGAGTTATCTGCTTTTTTCTTCTCTGCTTAATGCGGGGAGATGTTCAGCACTTAAAATAAATGATCCCTCTCCCTCTGTTTTGAGCCGTCTATTCATCATGGGCATTAGGGTTATTGACAGAAGATATAGGCAAGTTTACCTCTGACAAGGTGTGTAAAAAGGCTGACCATCCTTGGGGTAGCTGTGCTCCAGATTCTTTAAATGGTAGCATGAGATTATTCAACAAGTCAATCATATGGTACCACTTTACAACATTTCGTTTAAATACTAATTCTCCTCGCGAAGTCCAACCCTCACTTTCGGATAATTTCTTCAAAATGTACTCAGCATTTTTATGGTTATGCTTTGCCAGGCTTTTCAGTACATCCATAGCAATCTCGTCATGCCTCGGGCCATGTTTTTCTTCATATCGCTCATGTTCTGGACTATTGCTCGATGTGTTACGCTGAAGCGTCAAACTTACCCGTGGTTCTTCTTTCACACCCTGCTTGAGTGGAGTGAGATACCGCTGCAAAAGTGCATCATATTTATTTATTTTTTTCATAAGTCATATCGCTTTCAATATCGCTCTCATTTCAGCATCCAAATTCTCCTCCGCCGTCTGTCTGATGGACGTTTCTGACTGGGTCAGACGCCTGAACTGATGAGGGGAAATGAGAAACATCTTCTGTGATGTTCTGAGAGACATTATCTCCTGATGATTCCACCCACCAGATCACCGATCAAGGGGGCAAGAGCCGTTAGGATGAGGAGATCAAAACCACCTCCTTGGTTTTTGAGAGCCAACTGTTTACGTTTGATGCCGGTTCTTTTATCAGCCAACAGCATGATGATTTTTCTCTGCTTCTTCAATTTCCGGTGTTGAGAGGGCGAAAGTTTAATGTTACCTTTTAAAATATTCAGAGCAATCTCACACAGAGCCTGAAGAAAGTCGGGTGAGCAGTGTGCTAGAATATGTTAACGATTCTGAGGAGTGGCCTGGTATAGAGCCCTGAATAATGGGACATTCCTTTTTATACGTGCAGACATGATGACTTACATTGTTCTGGGTACGTATACAGCAGGGCAGTGGTGAGGAAGTATGCCCGTTCTCAGTCTGAAATGTTCTGGGCAAGTAGGCTTTAAATCAATGATTAAATAACCATGGGCGCCTTTCGTTGCATCTTCAAAACTCTCCAGGAAGAGACCCTGTTCGATGGAAACATTTGGCGGGCCAGTATATTCAACTGCAGTTTATCTCTCGGGTTCTTAAACAACACCAAAAATAATAACTGTTCAAACTAATGGTGCGACTGTACTTTCCCTGATGAAATGCATTCTGAGTCAACAGCATGACGCTCATATTACGATGGTGATGAAACTGTGTAAAGACCTTCATTGCGTTTTCATCATCTGGCCTTGGGCAATAACATCGTCTAAAATAATTAGATGATTTCTGATCAGGAGGAAACAGGTTTTCATCTTCAAAAGGCTGAGGCAGTCCTTCCACAAATTTAATATTTTTATTCATCTTCTGCAATTCAGCATACATGGGCTGAAAAGGTGTGTCAATCCATACAATATTTTCCGGAACAACATCCATGACATGATTACAATTTTGCATAACACTTTTTACAAAAAAGGTTTTCCCGCAACCACTGAGTCCTATAATCATACATGAGAAAGGCACGCTAAATCTAGGATCAAAATCCATCTCCTGTAAATCCATGGAATGTAACATTTTTATTTTTTTTTGTTTTTATCTTTCTTCCTCTTCTTATGCTCTAATAACCAAAAGGCAGTTGTCCCATCAGAAAAAAGGCGTCTCTTGTCATACACCAACCGAAACCTTTCAACAAATGCAGCATTTCTTAAGCGGAATCTCTTTTTATCCATCTTGATTTTGTGCATGGAATTTCGATGACACCCTCACTGGATCCTGCTAAGTAGCCTTCAACCAGCCCTTTGATGCTGTCAGAATTGACCCTCTCGCTGCATTCATGTGTCTGAGTGATACCTTTAGCACGTATCACTAGCTTTTCCTGTTTTTTTGTTTGGTATGCATAACTCTTGGGTCCTGATGATGCAAACTCCAAAATGCTGTCTCCCCCTAGCTCGTCTGTAAGATTCCCCAGATAATTTCCCAGTCCCAAAGGAGTTTCACCACTTTTCGTCACAAAAATGAGGCTATCTGTGTCAATATAAATTAGTCTGTTCTGTAACTTCTCCATGCTGCTGAAAAGTTTTAAACGTGCATAAGTGGTGGTGAATGCTGCAATAAACACATTGTTTACCTTGCTTGGGGGAGAGATGATACGTTTGCTGTAGTTCCACTGCACTACACACATTTCAGGGTTGAAGAAATGGAAGTAGTTGACCCTGTTTTTGCTCGAGAACATGAAGCTGAAAAACTCATCAGGGTTAGTGATGACTGTGGTCTGAGACAGATCACTTCGCTGTGCAAATTTCCTCCAAAAATGTTTAAACACAGTTTTGCCACCTGCCTTTTGGCAGGGTTCACCTCGATTTTCTCAGGGTCTAATTGGATACCCTGATGGAGTTTGAAGTCGCTTACATACTTTGACTTGCTCTCCTGATCCACTGCTTCAGAAGGGTAGCCTGAAGCCTCCTGCTTACCCTTCAGGAAGGTGTTGATATACCCTTTGAAGATTGTGTCACTGCTCTTTTCAAAATGCCACACCTCTGTGATTTTAGCAAGGCGATAACCACACTGCAACGCTTTACTAAATTCTACACTCACCCACACACCTGTCAGAGCTCTGTCCTCATCACTATGCATGCAGGGACCTGACTGGTTATTTATTTCAGCGCATGTGCGGCAGAGAGTGAACACTAGTTTACCTCGGGAAGTTCTGCAAGGCAAAACGGGGAAAAAGAGGCCTTGTGGGGGGTACACCACGGCTCTGATTATACCGAAGTAGCGGTCCGGATCATCAAAATCTTTGCAAATGATGGTGGGGTGACCGAGGGGAAAAACACAGTTGGCTTTTACATAGGGGTACAGAGATGTGTAATCCACATAATGTACAGTTTGACCTGGCCCTGTGTACCTCAACCTCATAGGGCAGGTGCGACCACCGTACAGAGCATATTGGGGGGATAGCGGTTCGGGTGCATTAACTTTCTCAAGAAAGCTGATCACCCCCGGTTCTGATGTTTTCATGTCAGTCCACTCATGCTCCCAAATAACCTCGAGACAAAGGCCGTACAAAATTTGGAGTACCTTGCTTCTCTCAACAGTGGCTGCGTAAAACTGTTCAAATGCTGCCCCTCTCAAAGGACATGTCTCATGAGGTGAATAACACAATTTACAGGCGTGGAAAAAACAGCCGTTAAATTCGAACGCAACCTTTCCACCGTTAATCTCCGCAAACCCATCCACAGAGTATGGACTGATTTGCTTTTCCCCTTGTTTAATGCATGTTCGATGTCTATTTTTCTGCTGTCTGAAATCCAGCCGAGCCATTGAATGGACAGGTTGGAAAACGCCTTACTACTACGCATAGGTCCAGAGGTGAGCGAATGGCCAAGGTTTTAGGAGGAAGGAAATTGGTTACAAAAACCTTCATGCAGGCTGAGACTATCGCGATGCATTTAAGCGGATCCACACTTGTCTCCTTAAAGAACTCATCCCTGAATTTAACACAACCTTGATAAAGAATGTCCACATCATTTTTACAATAATGAAGAGCTTCTTTCTCAAAGTCAAAGACCCCTTTGCTTGCTTCTCTGTACCAGCTGTTAAACACCAGTTGTCCTACAGCGTAGCTGGATGGAGGAGGAATAGACCCCACATACTGGAGACATTGTTCAGAGGAGAATAGGTGAGGAAAAAAACCTTTGGTCTGATCACTAAAACCTAATGCTTTCGGCATCCCACTAAGCTTCATACACATGAAGGACAGGCTACCAATAAATTTTAACCTGTAATCAGGGTCGGTTAAACAGAGAACTTTACTTCCTTGCATGATGAGATGGGGTTTAATGCCTAACTGCAGCATAACTGTGAGAATCAGATAGCTATCATACCCACGCGCATTATGAGCTATTAAGGTGAAGCCCCTATGTATATGTATATGTATATATATATATATATACATATATATACATATATATATATATATATATATATATATACATATATATATATATACATATACATAGGGGCTTCACCTTAATAGCTATAAGGGATGGGTTAAATACAGAGGACAAATTTTGTTGTAATGTACATGTGCAATGACCAATAAAAGATGATTACTACTAAATCTTATATATAAATTATATATGATGTATATATTATCATCTAGCTGTTTACGGTGTTTGCTGGGTTGAATGTAGCACTGATGTTCATTGCATGTCACATCTAAACAAGGAGGTATATTCTCACTGCAAATACGGCATTTTACATGACACACGTGGTTTTTACCTGCTCACAGTCACTCATAGGCCTGTCAGCACTAGGTCTGTTGTGGGGTTCCCCATGTCTGCTGAAACATGAAGAGTTACGACAGATTCTGTGACAGCCTGCACAGACGACAAGGTTCGTTAATTCCACGCATACACTGGTATGAGTGACAAACAGGGCAATAGCCTTCACAGTGGTGTGCGTCTGGCTTTTCATAGCTGCTGTAAGAATATGCACAGGTGTGTCTTGACCCTATAAAACCCTTGAGATTTTTATCCCATGGTAGTGACCTTGAAATAACAGCAGAAAGAGAGGGTTTGATCAATCAGGGAAACTGGTCTCAAATTTACAGAGCTGTAGAGCCTGTAACGGTTCTGTGAAACACTACAATTTTTCTCTTTAGAATGTTTTCAAATTTACCAATGTCGCTGAAAGTTACTGCTGTCTGATCGCCTAAACCAGCCCAGTGTTGCCACATCCTGCTCTGCTCTAAAGCCTGATTATCAGTAAGGCTAGGGTCGGAGACGTGTGCAAGACTGATGGCAAAGCATAACTGATTACTGGTATTATCTACAATGTACAGGTGACGCTTTTTTTTATTAATCAGTTCACAGTCTAACGTTCCTTTAACCTTATGCTTCGACCCTCCTGCAAGGTCATTAACTACCTGCAGAACAAATTCCAGGTTATTATCTGCAGGCATTTCAGCGTTGGACTGTACTAACTCATCTAAAAATCCTCAAAAGCAGGCAGAATCATATTTCCATCATCGGTAACGGTAAACGTGACATTACATTTTCCCCGACTAATTCTAGCTGTACAATATGCTAATTCAGCAAGAATACGCATGATGTTTATATACAATGCTGCAAAATCGGGGACTTTACCCGGGTAGGGAGGTGGGATGGTGAAAGGTCTCCTTATTTCAATGTTATTAAAACGTTCACGTTGAATCTGATCAGGGTTGACTGCAACCTCCGGATTGAAATTACCGCCATGCTGCCCTGTATGATCAGCGGCGTGTGACGTTGAAGGAATTTGTAAGGTATCTGATTCATTTTTATGGATGCAGGGTGGAGACGGTGCTCTATTTAAATCTTCAACTGCCTGTTCTAGTGAGTGTAAAAAGTCACCGTGCACATTTTCACTGTTGTTTGCAGGAGATGCATGTTCACTTAACCCGATGTTATCTGCTACTTCTGCATTAACGGTAATTTACACAGGGCTGAGCGACAGAATTCCTTATTTCATTCAGTGCATGTGTGATTTGGTTATCCATATTTACATGAGTATAAGAAGAAGAAGAATAAAACCCAGGGATCAGTTTAAATTACCTTGATATCACCGCATTGTTTCAGTAAGAGTGTCGGGCATGCAGCCAAAAAGCGTTAAGATTACGATGGTCACGTAAGGATAGAGAAACTCGCTGTCTGCGCTGTTGCTGTCCGGGTCTGGATGGATTCTGCTCTGGAAAGATAAAGAAGAAAGAAATTATTGAAATATACAAATTAATTCAGTTGGTAAAATAAGAATTAAACGTACCATTCATATAAAATAAGAATTAAACGTACAATTCATTAAACTTCTAACAAGCTTCGCCCTGGTATACAGAGCAGAGTCGCCATCTTTTCCTCGATGTAAAATATTCTGTGAAACAAAATAAAGTTACCTTACAATGAGGGTCTTCCGAAAAAGAAAAAGAAAAAATTATTGTTTCTGTGAAGATTTGGATAGACCAGAATTTGAAATACTATAACTTTCACCTACTCCGTACACGGTGTATTTTAACGGTTCCGGGCGGTTTCAACTCTTCCTGCACCGAACTGGTACAGTTATGCTGAATGTTATCCAGGCTATGGTTCTGGATTAAATCATTCAATATATCTGTAAAACATTTATTCAAGGGTTAAAACAAGTCTGCAATATCGCATACACCAGTGAAAACATATGCATAGAAATATATATTTTGTTTACTTACTCTTCCCTTACGGAGCTGTTAATTTTCCCGGTGCATGATCAGGGGATAATACAGACTGTGGTGCATGAATTGGGTCACCTTCTCGTCCGTGGATATGTTCAGTTGGGATCGGATTGTCTTTTTTGAAGACAAGTTTCCGTCTCAACTTTGATTTTTTTGGGGGCACACGGTTACAACCGCTGACCTCTTGTAAGTAGATATCTGTAAGTAGGATTTATTTTTTAAATCATAAAATAGCATTCACCATTTGACAAAACCAGATGTTGCTGCAGTTAATAATTACCATAGTTGGACTGTGTTAAAACGATACCATCCAGCTCATCACTTGTGGGTTCTAAAGAATATAAATTAAACATCATCATTATTTTTATCAAGGTGCATTCACACGCACTTAAGGAATTCTTAAAGATGAATACTTATTACTGAAGATCGCGTTGTATTTCTCGATATAAGCAGAATTACAGACTTCACCACCTTCGTTGTTTCCTGAAATATATTCCGACATTTTTTTTTCTCTCAACAAGTGTTCTAACAATATTTCAATGTAACAGGTTAAAAAAAAACTTTAGCTACCAGATTTGAAGCTGCTCTCCCCGTAAAGATTGGGTTGTATTTCTCGATAGAAGGTGAATTACTGACTTCACCACCACCTTCTTTGTTTCCAATGACGACATCCGATCAGCGTGCAGGGTTACTCCCCTTGGTCACACCCCCGAGGCACTTCGGCAAAGCCACAGATGTCTGCCTTAATTCAATAATAAACAGTGGATGTGGGTTGGCTGAGACAATACTCGACACTTTGGGCCAGGAAGGAAGACGGTCGTTTTAATTACTGTATGACTACAGTCGGTGTGAAGACTTTGAAGCTCCCGACACCTAATCAAAACTGCAGATGTCTGCCTTAATTCAATAAACAGTGACATGTCTGAGGACTTTTTAACTCTCTCATGATTCCAAACTAAGACTTTTATCTGTAGAATACATTTCTAATTTGTAAACAGCATACTGAGCACAGAATTTACAATTCTGTCAGGTTCTCTCTTTTTATCAGAATTTCGTGTGACGTGCCTGCATGAAGTGAGCGTACCTTTAAAGTGGAGAAACTGCATGGTTTTTTTTTTAGATGTAAAAACATCTAAAACATACAATTAGAAAGAAGGAAAGTACAAATTTGAATACTCTGACTTTGCAAGCTTTATTTTATGCCTTGAATGCTGTATTTGCAGTAGATTTTTGTCAAATACTTTAAGATTACATAATCCTATGTTAACCAATTGATGTTTACCTATAAACTCTGTAGTTTGTCACCAAGTTTCACTGTTTTATCTTTTAGTGTTTGGAAAGAAAGGTTGCTTTGACTCTTGCTCGTTATCTGGAAAAAGAAGAACGTTTCCTCACCCCTCCAAGGTAAGAGACTCTGTAGGCAGAGGATATCAGTATTCCAGTATTTAGTACATTATTTCCCGTCTTTATATTGAAGGGGCGCCTCACTGACGACCTTCTGACCCTCTCTGCCCCTCGTAAATGGTTGAGTTAATAATTTTATTTAAGTTTAACTAAATAACATGGACCACAAAAATGTAATTTAAAGTTACCTTTCCCTATTTAAAACATATATGTTGCCATTTTATGAAACAAACTAATTGATCCTGGTATTTGTTATTTTGACGATGTAATTTCTGCCTCTACATAGAGGTTCCTCTACAATGTTGTGTTCTCGGTATTACGAGTTCCGCCCCGATCCCATACACATGTACCCGCACAGGAGAGGAGAAACTTAAAGATGGAGAATGACAGACAGAAAGACAGATAAAAACACAGATAAAGTTTTATAAAATGAAGAACTTATTATACTTCGTAACAATAAATATAATAAATGCTCTTTTGAATATGTAGAAATTGATTAAAGCAATCAGTACTTATATTATTATAAAACAATTCATAAAAACCTTGTCTCCTTTGAGCTGGAGCTGCGTTTTGGGATGCAGTTTGCCCTCTCGCACCTGGTGGTGAAGTCTTGGCTCTCTGCTGTGCTGGGCACAATGGAAACACAGTGGAGGTCGGGTCGACTGGGTGTCAGTTTGGCTTTTGGGGTCTGGAACATCACTTCACTGGTAGAAAGAACCCAAATGAGCCTGGCAGTGTTTTCTTTTATTACTGAACATCTCTGCTAGACAAGCAATGTCCCCAAATGGGGCATATTTAAGGGGCCTGAAGGTCATTGGTGCCTGTTGTGGTGGCAACCAGAATACCTGTTGCTGGCCACTTGCAGGGATGAAAGCAGTCAACCTTAATAAGGAAGACTTCAAGGCTTTTGAGACTCCTGAAACAGCCGACCGGTATCATCTGGCGAGAAAGAGTGCAGCTTCTGTGTTTGAAGAGGCAAAAACTTAAGTGAAGAAGGAATTTGGAGACGTAATGGAGTAGGACTTTAAAGAAGTTTTGGAAAACTGTCAATTTAGAGTGGGAGGAGGGACTGTGGATCCCAATCTGAGGATTTTGTCCGGCCGTGGAAGAGCACTTCGAGGACCTCCTTAATCTGGTTTCCATGTCCTCTGTTGTGGCAACTGACTCTATGAACTAAGGAAAGCAAGTCCACGACTAGGACAGAGGTCCCTTATGTAGTGAAAAAAATTAACTCCCCAGCACCTGGGTGCCAGAGTTGCACAAAGTTTGCTCTGAGCTGCTGTAGACTCTGGCCATACTGAGACTGTACCTTTTATCCAGGCCTTGAAACAGTGGATCAGATCTTTATCCTCATAGAACAGCTAAGGGGTGTCATGGGAGTTTGGTTCTCCAGTCTAGATGTGTTTTGTGGATCAGAAGCAAACTTACGGCCATGTCCAGGAGTGCTAGGGATGCTTTCAAGGGCCATCCAGTCCCTTTATACCCAAAGCATGTGTCATTTTCAGCAGAAAGTAAAATATGTTTCTAGTGTGAGTTGGACTCTGCCATTGCTATCCCTTGTCCCAGATCCTGGTAAAAAATCTCACGATGTAGTCTTGAAGAGGAAGGTGTCTGGAGAGGATGACTGAAAGATCCCGATCCTAGATACAAGCTGCTGAAATTAGCTTTATCCGTGAGGTAACTGGCATCAGGCTTGAAAATGGTGTGAGGAGCTCTATCATGTGGAGGGGGCTCGGAGTAGAGCTGCTGTTCCTCCTGATCAAATTGAGGTAGTTGAGGTGGTTTGGGTATCTGATCAGAATGCCTCCTGGGTGCCTCCTTTTGGAGGTTTTCTGGGCATGCCCCACTGAAAGGAGACCCTAAGCCAGACACAAATTACACTGAAGGGGCTGAATATCTCTTTTGATTTATTCACTCAAGGGATCCCTCACAGTTAGTTGGGGAGTGTTGCTGGGGAACAGGATGTTTGGGTTTCTTTCCTGGACCTTCTGCCTCTGCAACCCAATCTCAGACAATCAGAATATCAGGAGAGAACAGGCTGTTTGAATGGCGGGAAAAGAATGATCATGTTTGGCTGACTGTGGCTCAATTGGAAGAGAAGTCATCTTGAAATCATAAAGTTGTGGGGTCAATTCCGGTTTCCCATTGCCACATTTCAATGTGCCATTGGGCAAGGCACTTAACACCAAGTTGCCTAGTGTTGTTTGTGAATGACACTTGGTGAAGTGGCATCGGTGTAAAGGAGCTTTGGCTGGTTGGTATGGCAACAAATGGTTATGTAAGTTAAGATCATTTACCATGAGTTTTTAGAAAAGGTTTATGATAGTGTTAACTGAAAGGTGCTAACATTACTCATCACTTTGTCCTGTTTGTCTCCAGCATCAGAGTAGTGGTCACCATCAAACAGAAGGATGACGACATTCAAAAGGCTGTGTCTTGTATCAGAGAGGCAGCTTCAGTTCTCCTTAAATAGCAGCATTTATCGTCACTGAAGGAAAGAGGCCATTACTGGGCTTTAGAAGAGGTCCACCATGTTTACTGGAAAGCAAATGTGATGAAAACACTGGAAGCCCCAACCCATAAACTCCAAAGTCTCTGCACTGAGTGCAACAGTAAGATCTATATCACTGATACTCCGTGTCTGAAAGCCATGTCATTGTATCAATTTAAGATCAATTTATATTTAATCCAAAAAATATTGTCCATTTTCATAAATGTCAGTAGGGGACGTGTCTTGTCTTTTGAATGGGAGGAAATAAGACTCCCCCACATTGTTTCAGTAGGTCCACTCCTTATTTACCATAAACGAATGATGTACACTTTTATCTAATGACCAAAAGGACACTTTGTGCTTTTTTGTTTCATCTGTCTGCGGGCTGTTGGAACATAACCTCTTTCTCTATGATTAAACTTGTATGCCACTTAGATTAACTAGAAATACATGATTTTACTCTGAAATTACATGCTCTGATGTACACTTTTGATAAATATATTTTGTGAGAGATTACTGCATTTCTGATTGTCAAAATTATATAATTTTAAATGTATTGTCTCATGAGTCATTCTTTGTGTTTTGAGTTATAGTTTATACTGAGTTTTTTTTCACTAGTACTTAAAACATTACCTATAGGAATCAGTTAAGTCACTTGTGAATGTTGTAATGGTAAACAAAATGTTTATAGAAAAAAACAAGAGGTTTTGAATGACGCTATTTTTCCATTGTTCTAAAAGAGGTGATTGTGAATGTTGTCTTTTTGTACTATAATTTGGTATCAAGTACAAAGATAAATCAGGAATTTGGACAGTTTTAAATTTGGAACTTTTCCAGCATGCAATACGTTTTCATGTTCTAGTTAAATACAGGTACTGAGTGTACAGGTACGTGTCTGTAAATCAGAACATCATGAAATAATTTATTTCAAAATTTAATTTAAAGAGTCAAACTCGTGTTATAAAGATTCATTACACACACAGGAGAGGAGCCTGATAACTAACTTCTCACATTCAAGGCTGGTGCCTGAAAACAGAGGGAACTAATTTATTTCAAAATTTAATTTAAAGAGTCAAACTCGTGTTATAAAGATTCATTACACACACAGGAGAGGAGCCTGATAACTAACTTCTCAAATTCAAGGCTGGTGCCTGAAAACAGGGAACAATGCATTCATTTGCTTATCGATGCGCTCCCAAGGATCACACTGTGATCCCAGGACCAAATCTACCTTTTAACATTATGATCCTCCACCAGCTGTGCCAACAGCAGGCTCTTTTCCTTTGTCCAGTTCGGTTTTCTCCACCTTCTTTTCTCCATTTTGTTTTCGTAATTTTGTCAAATCAAACCTCTGTATACAAGAAGGCAGTCACAGTAAAATACTGACAGGTGAGTTGCCACATTAATATCAAATAGATGAAGTAGGAAAATGACCAATAAATAGTAAATATAAAAATAAGCAAATCAAAACAATGGTGAGCATGTAAGTAAGCTTCAAACATTTTGATGCTGTGTGACAATTTTGCTGTTTTACCATCATGACTTACACATTTCTTAATCCAGTCTTAATTCCATGATTGGCTAATTTCTCTCCATTGATTACTAGGAGTGCAAGTGTTTTACGCCCGAGCAGTGCCATCGCTGCTAAAGACTATTGTAATAGCAAGATTTATTTTTATTTTGTCACATGACGCAGCTTTTTGGGGTCCTAAACATATATGAAAACTCACCAAACTTTGCACGAAATTGTCCCCTAATATAAAATTTGGATATTAATAGAATTGGAAATGGGTGTGACCAAATGGATCTACAGCACCCCCTAAAGTGTGATAGGCCAACTGGGAAGTCCTAGAGATTTGAAATTTGGTGCCTAGGTAAGTCCCTCCAAATCATTAATAAAAAGTCTCTTGGAGGTATGTCCTAAAACCTACAGAAAAGTCGTCCATTTTTAGTCAACGACCAAGTGTATCAACTGTATAAAGTGAGCATTAAGTTGTCAGCAGTGGCAGCTATGCTGATGTTCCCCTCCGGGAAGTTACCACAGCTAAATACAGAGCCAGGCCAAATGTAGCTTTTAGGAAGAGAAAAAACAGAGGGAGAACATAAAATTAGAAGCTGAAATAATGGCAAGTAACGCTACATTTTACATTAATATGAGAATGTAGAGAGTAAAAGTGGTCATTATGTCCTCCAGCAGTCTAAACCTATAGTAGCATAACTACAGAGAGTTCATGATAACCTAAGCCACTATAACTATAAGCTTTATCAAAAAGGAAAGTTTTAAGACTAAAAGTAGACAGGGTGTCTGCTTCACGGACCAAAACTGGGAGCTGGTTCCACAGGAGAGGAGCCTGATAATTAAAGGAACTGCCTCCCCTTCTACTACTAGAGATTCTAGGAACCACCAGTAAACCTGCAGTCTGAGAATGAAGTGCTCTGTTAGGAATATATGGAACAATCAGATCTCTGATGTAGGATGGAGCTAGATCCTTAAGGGCTTTATATGTGAGGAGGAGAATTTTAAATTCTCTTCTGGAAGCTAAAACAGAAATATGATCTCTCTTTTTAATTTTCATCAACTCTTCCTGCAGCATTTTAGATCAGCTGAAGGCTTTTAACTGCATTTTGTGGACATCCTGAGGGTAAAGAATTAAAATAGTCCAGCCCTGAAGTAACAAATGCATGGACCAGAGCAGGACTGAGCTAAGCTGGAAGCCTTGACACTTGCAGGTGAATAAGGCTTCTGCTTTGAAGAATCCTTGGATCCAAACGTGACTACAATCACGCCAATCGTATGCAACAAAGTTAAGTAATGATATGCTGTTCGAGTATCTGGCATTCAGTTAAAGGATGTAATAAGACAAACGTGGCTTGACTTTTCTTTTGTGACCTCCAGAAGCAGCCCTAATTGAAGCAGATTTCCCCATGGCCTGGAAATGAAGGCGCCAGACTGCATCATCGCATGCTTTATGCGTGCAGGTCCGGATACCCCACTGAAGAAGCTGAACGTGCCTTTGTCGTACAGTTCGGCCGGGCCAGCTAAACAGCTGACCCACTTACAGCTACTGAGAATATCTGCAATGCTAGTCCCTTTAATGCCCACACATAGATGATTGGATAGCTTTGCCTCCCTCAACTCATCTGGAAATCTTTTCCTCAGCACGGTTTATGTAATAGGTAGTGTTTGCACAGAGAAGATTAGAATGAAATAATCTAAATAATGTTTAATGACATTTGGTTTTTAAACACAGATCAGGCATAACAGGCCTCTCACTGTTTATGCATTTTGATCCTTTTATTGATGGTATTTTAAATGGTATTAAATGGTATTTTATATTGGTTTTTAAAGGGATGATAAGTTATGAGTTTCTTTTCTTCAACAGCTAAGGTAACACGTGACCTATGACGTCATCTTATGAGCCCGCAGGCTTTGTAAACAGCAAGTTTAAGACTCATTTATCCAGAAAGGTTTGGTTCTTATTCAAAATATTCTTAAATAATATTTTTGTATTTCCTTGATAATATTTCCCTAAATATAATACTACTAAATAAAGGCAGCTAAACACTGTTGATAATTAGTCATCCAGAAGGTTGGTTTTATTCAACAAATCATTCTTTTTTTCTTTTTTTTTTTTTTTACTCTGTCCTGTCCGGCAGAGTATCGCTCAGAATTGTTGTCTGAGTGCCAAGAAATTGCCCAACAGATTTATTTTCACAAGCAGAGCATCACAGCTAATGCTTTAAAGCTCTGCTTGATATTTCTAAAAGAAACTTTATTATGAACTTCTTTTTGGAATATTTCAATTGTTACGGACACGGAGACTGAAATGAAAAGGAAAAAAGCTCAAAAACGAGAGATATGGGGGAAAAAGGGGAGAAAAGGAGGAAAGAGTGGAGGAGAGAAAGAAGGATGAACAGAATACAAGATTACACCCTGCTTGCTTATACACCTGCAGCTGTTTGTTTTTTTGTGGTTTTTTTTAACAAAATAGTACACGGTAATTCTGAATGTAAAATGTACTTAGTGAGGGGTGCAGCCCAATATAGAACATCTGTGTATATCTGTCAACACCTGAAGTTTAACACCTGTGAGTATGGGTGTGCGCTTTTGTATACAAGATTTCTCCACAAAAATATGCAATAGCGAGTGTGAGGACCCACAGGCCTGCCCCATGGTCCCTGGACAGACACTGAGGATATCCGAGCCACAGACATCTAAAGGCCCCCCAAAGCACAGAAACCCCAGGAGAACCACCGCCGGGACTACCGCAACCCCCCCAGAGAAGAGCAGTGGAGAGTCCCAGGGGAACCACCCAGCAACGAGAGTGCAGAAGCTCCAGGGAGCCGCAGCGACGAGCCCACAGGCCCCGCCAGCAGCCGTCCACGCCCGAGCAGATCCAGCCATGGACCCAGAGGCCCAAGACCCTGGGACACACCACCCCCAAGCAGAGGCCCAACAGAGCCCAGGGGGCCAGGCCCCGGCAAGCAGCTACCGGGAGTGAGCCAGCACACACCAAAGCACCCGGCCCCGGACACCCAGAACCACAAGTACACCAGCGGGCAGACTCCAACCACCGGCAGGCGGTGTGGCGGGGAGGAAGCTTATTCAGGAGAGGGAGCAGTCCAAGACCCAACCTGTCGCAAAAAAAAAGAAAAAACAGGCACACACAGTCACAATCACCCACTCCCACCCTCATGTATACACATAAAATCACTCACACCCAACGTAAGGATAAACAACAATGGACGTCATACACTCACTCGCACTCCCCATGCATACTCTATACTCCCAGGTCCAGGCTCCGGTACCCCCTAGGGGCAAGTAGCCCCCGGACCCAGGAGGTGGTCCCCTTCCCTCCTGGGGCAGAGGCAGGCAGACAGTGCCGGTACTGCCCAGACCCGGGTGACCCCGGCCCGGCTCCTGCCTCCCCGCCCCGAACCCAGTCCCCAACAACACCCATCCACCTCCGGAGAGGGGGCTATGTACAAAAGAGGGGTCCACATGGCCCAAAGCAACCCGCCAACCGGAGCCACCCAGGACGGAGCAGTCCCAACCCCCCAACGAGCTCCGATCCCAACCCCATGAGTCTCCCACCCCTAGTGAACCCCAACAAGAACCTCCCCACAGTCAGCAAATCATTCTTTAAAATATGATTTTATAAAAATTATGTTTTATCTGATCTTACTTTGTGGGTGTTTGAAGGTATACCAATTATTGCCTAAATTAGTTCCAAGACTAACTTAACTTAATTTCCAGATTCAGTGGCGATTGCTCTAAGACTGCAAGAGAAGCTCAGCTTCCCCTAAAATGTCAAAAAATAAGTGGTCAAATATATGCTGTTGTGTGTACATGTCATTGATTAAATATGTGGTACAACGCGCTCAACATTTGTTCAGAATCAGCTTCTTATCACTGGTAAGGACGCGGCTTTACTCACACTCATTCCCGCAGCTTCAGAGTGCTTTAAACAGTGAGTTCAATAGTGAAGCAAAAATGCTGGGCTTTGTCCAGCCCATCGGAGGCTCAGCGTCTCTGGGGGTCTATGGGGCAGTGGGCTGGCCTCGGCTGGCCCAGACGCTCAGTTTCTGCATGATGATTGGATGATCTGTCTGAGGCTGAATCCCTTTTTGATTGACAGCAAAAGGAGCAAATCAGCGATCTTGAAATTGAGCTTCCCCTCCTTGAAAGACCAGCATCCGCCACTGTCCAAATTCTTTAAGATAATCATTGTGTCGTGGTTTTAGCTACTGCTTTGACCCACACGCAGAACACAGTCAGGAGACAGAAGAAGGTTTACAAGGTTTATTGTAACAGATAAGATTGTACTGTCAGGAATCCAGAACCGGGAACACCTCAACTGTGCAAGGAGGAGGACAGGTAAGTTAGTATAAATCTGAGATATTGTGAAGGTATTGATGGGCTCTTGTGCTTACAGGTGATGAGTAGATGAATTTCCAGGGGGGAAGTGAGCAGGGCCTAGGAGTGGAGAGTCCGTCAGGAGGTGATCTTGATCTGGGATGAAGGAGGTAAGTTGTTTCCAGGAGGGTGGTAAGTACGACACTGGATGTGGGTTGATGGCAGGTACGGTGGAGGGTGAGCAGGGTTTACCTGCAGGGTTTCTTAGAGAGAGGAGCCAGAATGCTAGCAGCTGGAATTTTGTCCAAAGAGGGCGTCTTGAATCTTTATAGGTGGCTTGGAACCAGGTGGTGAGCTGGAGCGGGATCCAGTACACAATAGCTACCTGAGGAGGAGCACACACAAAGGTAAGATTACTTTCTCAGGAAGAATAACAAGAGCTACACAGGGCTAGAGTTTACCACAGTTGGTTAACACTCAGGCGTCGTAGTGCTGGCAGCAGACTCCACTTTACTCTCTTGAGATGAGGCTTGATGCGATACACCTGTCACAGCTTCCTACCACCATGCTCTGGCGCCATCTAGGGTAGAACACAGTAAGCAGCAGGCGGAAGAGGGGAAAGTCTCCCAGACCCCGACACATTGATTCTCAAACATAAATAACATTGAGTGGTAATGTTGCATCACTTTATTGGCCATGGTTTTTAACCATATTTGATTCACTTGTTCATATTGTACATAGTTGGTCTGTTTTATTCTTTCATCTTGCTTGGTTGTTTAGTTGGATTGTTCTAGTGTAGGGAAGATTTTTTGATTTAAATATGTTTGACTTTGAGTTGACTTATTTTTGTAATAAATTCTTGTATTTTAAGAAATTGTGTGAATTATTCGGTGTTTGCAGAGTTATTGGGTTGGTATTCACCGGACAACACTTAGCAGACTGAATAATTTAATAAAATATCAATATTAATATTAAATAATCATAATAATAATCACAACATCTGTATTTAACACTAAATCAGATAAGAAGAAAGTTTAATTCTCCTTGTTTTCCTTCTCGCCCTTCTGCTTATTTTGTGGATGAGATTTTGGGGTGCAGGACTGAGGCTAAGCAGGTCCACGGCAGGATTTATGTATTGCTCAGTTCATACCATGAGATCAGTTACGATTCTCTTAAACATAAGTGGGAAATGGACTTGGAGAAATCCATATCGGACTCAGTTTGGCAGAACATTTACTCATCCTCGGTCTGTTTAAAACATGCATTCAAAGTAGTAGATCATTTATATTGGTCCAAGGACAGACTCTCCAAGATTAAAACGGACCTGGATCCTGCATGTATGCGCTGTAAACATTCCCAGCTACACATTTACACACATTCTGGACTTGTCCCAAATTGCATGATTATTGACAATCTAATTTTTGATACTTTCTCTGAAATGTGCAGTAGAACTGTACACCCATCACCGTTTCATCACGTATTTCACTGTTTGGGGTGGTCCTGGTGGATGCTTGCTTTAACAACCACCAGAGGAACATGATTGCTTTTAGCCCTCTGTTGGCCAGGAGACTTATTTTGTGCAGTGGGAAGGACCCCCATCCACCGACACATGGACACTGGATAAGAGAGGTTATGTTTCATGTTCATTTGGAAAAAATTAGATACACTGTGAAAGGGTCGGTTGACAAATTCTAAAATACTTTGCCTCCATTTATATCATATTTTGAAAGATTGTCAGCAGATACACTTGTATGATTGTTATAAATGATCTTGCACTATGTATGCACAAATTTTGTTGTTTGAATGCCTGTGTTATGTTCAATCTGTAACTGGTCCTGTATAGAAGGGGTGGGGTGGGAGGGATTTTGTTGTATGTTTATGTCTTATATGTTTTTTATGTATTTGTTTGTTTCTTAATATTAAAACAATAAAAAGTTTTTGTTCAAAAAAATCAGATAAGAAGTCAGAGAACTGATCTAAAAATTGAGAATAAGGGCCTGTTGGAGGTTACAAGACAACAAACAGAAGTGGTTTTAGTGCTTTGCAATTTGGATGAGGAAAACTAAGGATTAAATATTCAAGAATTGTAGCTATGAATTGGTCTGGGACTAATCCATAAATCGTACTGAAAGATGGTTGCTACTCCTCATCCAGTATTTCAAGGTATGTGAAAATTTTAATGATTAAAGGTGTTGACTCATTTATAGTAATATAATCCTCTTGCTGCAGCCAGGTTTCTGTGAGACAAAATAAATCAATCTGATTGTCACAAATTAAGTCATTAATGAACAAAGTCTTTGAAGAGAGAGATATCTTATGTTCAAAAGGCCATATTTAATTGTTTTATTTTTCTATTTCATTCTGAGTTGTTTATTTTTGTGAGATTGTCATGGTTTCCTCCTTTTAGATTATTTTCTTAATCTATTCAATTTTGACTGTGGGTGAGACACTGTCTTAATAGGGTAATGGGTGGGTGGCAGTACAGAAGCTGCAGAGAGGAGTGTTCAACTACGACTTCCTGGTCTGAACCCTGGGTTTTCAGAGTGTTGGAGAACTAAACAATTTGGGCAGATTTCTAGAAAGAAGAGCTGCTCCATGCAAAGTGGGATGGATGCCATCTCTGTATCAGATCAAGTTTTCCTCAAAATGTTCGCCAATAATCAATGTAGCCCACATTGTTTTCAGGACACCACCTAGACAGCCAGCAGTTGAATGACATCATGCAGCTACACATGTTGTCTCTGGTAAAATCAGAGAGGAGACCAGAGGAAATTATGGAGTCTGACATTGTTTTTGGGAAACTTACACATCGAAGCAACACTAACTTTGGTGACCTCCAATTGGCTTAACTAGGTGTCATTACTGCCAGCGTGAATAACAATCTTGCTGTATTTGCGCTTATCTTCAGCCAGCCGTTTCTGGTAGGATTTGATGTTACCTGTTCTGGCCCCCGGCAATCAATTGACTATGGTTCCTGGTGTCTCTAGTGCCAGGTTTCTGACCATAGAGCTGTAAATTACCAGAGTCAGCTTCTCAGTGGGTGTTGTTGCTGAATGGGGAAAATCTGTTAGAAACGCAGATGGGTTGGTGGTGACTTGTAGGTTGAGATCTAGGACTATGCTTTCTACGTACCATCACCCAGCCAGGTTCTTGGCTCTACAGGCCTTGCTGAAGGACTGCTATGGGCAGCTAGCCTCTGTGACTCCATGCTGGCTAAGAGGCCTTGGCTATCTGCTGGTTTTTCAACAGCCGGGCCTCCAATACCAACACCCTTGCCTTCTAAGCTACAAAAATGCTGCATTTATTACACATACCCTTATCACTAAAGAAAGCAGAGTAACTAAACATCTGACACAGAGAGGAGGAAACTCGGAGAGACACTAAGCTAGCGACTCCTTTCCACTACGAGAAAAACGTGTGAAATATGGAAGGTCCCCAAACATTAAGTTCAGTCTGCTCCCCTACCCAGGCAACGTACGTAATGCAATTAGGAACATACAAGCACAGTAATGCATACATACTTTTAACAATGCATTACATTCCCCTTTCTCAGTAATAAAACATAAATGCAATCACACAACATTTGACAACCTGAGAAAGTGTTTCTAAGAACTACCTAAACTAAGAGTATTTTTAACTTTATTAATAAAAATTTTTCACACAAAATCATTCTCAGAAAATTAAATTTCACCTCCTCAGTTCCCCCTTTATTGAGCTCCTTTCAGAATGAGCTGTTTTAGGGCTCTGTCACGTTTATGCAAATTTTGCTGTATTTGGCTGCGCACCCAACCAGCAACCCACCAGCAACTGAAACGTATAAGACAACAATAAGTACTCACATTTCTGTCATCTGCAGATTTGCCACTAACAGTAGGGACTGAATGTTTCTTCAGTCTAAGTACTGAGTCTATGTTTGCAAAGTTCTCTGCGGTGAAGTGATTTGAGCAAACTAGTGCTGTCTTCGGCAATGTGACATGTGACAACATTGCCTTCAAAAACAAAATGAAGCCACAAATCTCTGTTATCAGACAGTGGGAGAGTGTACATGGACATGTGGGTCTTTGCAGCCAACAACAGAACAACTGCCTTTGAGGGTAGCCATTGTAAAGTGCGTGTGAGGTAAAACCAGCCAGTTACACGTGATCCTCTACTAAAAATCAAGTGGGTGGAGCTCGGTTTCAGTTGCTATTCAGGGGTGGGATTCAGGTAATGTTGCTAGGTGCCAGTGTAATTTTGACGTCACAATTACATAGCTTTTGAAACCGTGCGTTTTCTAGAAAAAAAAAAACATTACCGTATTTTCCGCACTATAAGGCGCACTTAAAAACCATTAATTTTCTCAAAAAATGACAGTGCGCCTTGTAATCCGGAGCGCCTTATATATGGATCAATTGGTTAATTGGTTGATCCATACTGGTTGTACATGGCGCTCTGTCAAAATGTTTCAGTACGACTGGTAAACTACAAAGCCGCACCGCTTGCAGCATTACGGCTACCGTAGTCAGGGGTGTCGCCGAAGTAATAGCGGTAAACACCTGTACTGTGCTTACTCCTAGTCCAACACCACTTGTGTGTGTATAACGACCCCAAAATTGCACCTTTCAAGAGACACGCTTACGATGCTGAGTTCAAACTCAAGGCTGTCAGCTACGCAGTCGAACATGGGAATAGAGCAGCAGCGAGAGAATTCAACAGTTAACGCTACTATATTGTGAATGTACTAACGTTTGATTTAGTGCATCAAACTGTTTCTTTTACGTGTTTACTGAATCAGGGAAAAGTTCCCTTTCACGTTTTAACTAACGTTTGATTTCAACTTCATAGACTCCAATGCATTCCTAACGTGCGGTTGGCTCTATTCAATAGAAATCTATGTAGAGGAGACCTTACCATGAGAGTGAATGGAGTTATCAGAACGCTGGTTTGTAGTGTATTAATAAAGTTTGACTGACTGACTTATCTGACTGTTTTGTTGACATTCTCTTTAGCACAGCTCCATCTAGTGGATGCATAACGCAACCCCAGTCAAATGTTTGACTGCAGTAGCTTCTATTCTATGCGCCTTATAATCCGGTGCGCCCTATATATGAAAAAAGTTCTAAAATAGGCCATTCATTGAAGGTGCGCCTTATAATCCGGTGCGCCTTATAGTGCGGAAAATACGGTAATTTATAGCCAAAAAAACTGCTGAACGGGTTAGGGTAAGGGGAATTTATTTTTGCGTTGGACTGTTTGTAGAAGCATTGGAAGGAGAGGTTACTAGCACATCACTCCTGTCAGATGTCTTTACCACGTCTGTCCAGGGATCATCTTCTTTTTTTTTTTTGCGGCAATAGAGGCCTTTCTTATTTTTTTAGTTTTCCAACAGTTGGTAGACAGGAAATGGCTGAAAGAGAGGGGGAGACATTCGGCAAAGGTCACTGGGTCTGGGACTGGAACCTGGGACAGCCGCATCTAGGACTATAGCCTCTGCACATGGTCTTAACCCCTACACCACCAGTGCCACACCCCCCAGGGATCATCTTCAGCTAAAATGTGTGGGGCCTGATTGTCATTTTCCATTTTCATCAGCTTGCCTTTACTGTCCACAATGTAAGACCTTGGAGAACCGTGCTGCTGAGTGATAACTCCAGAGGTCCACCTCTGGTTGCCAGGATACAGTTCATCCTGACCATGTGCCTGTTGTTTGCTTTTTACCATACCCAGGTGAGACACATTCATACACTACCCCATCAGTCACAGATAGCTGACTTCTTGAGTCCCAGTATTGCTGAACAGGCCTTACTTCTGTTGTCCGGGCAACCTTGTTTAATAATCTGCTGGAGCAAACTCAGTTCCTCTTTAGTACATTTTTGCAGTTCTGTCTACTTATCATCACTTACAGACAGAAAATCTGGTTTTAGACCATCAGCTGTTAGATGTCCCACATATGGTACTGCTGACTGGGAGTATTTTGTCGTTCTCTTTCATTGTTGGCACTGCAATCAGAATATCATCCATGATGTCAATTGTGCCATTGGTCCCCTCTAGCATATGGTCCATGATGTGCTGGAATTTTTCTGGTGCACATTTTATGCCAAAGGGTAGCCTTAGCCATCTGAATATCCCTATAGGGGTGTTAAATGTCAGGCATGATGATGCTTCATCTAACTCAATCTGCAAGAAACCAGATTTTTCATCAAGTACAGAGAACACTTTTGCATTGGGCATAGTATATACGACCTCTTCAATTGCGCGCATTAGGTAATGCTCCCGTTTGATAGCATGGTTCAGGTCACTTGGATCTATGCCTATTTAGAGTTTCTTTGTTTGTGAATACAACCATTGAGCTCACCCACTCGACTTTAATGATGTAGCCATCATTCACCATCTCTTTCAGCTCTTCCACTATCTTTGCTCTGAGCGCCACTGGTTGTTGTCGCACAGGATGTACTACTAGCTTTGCTTCAGGGTTAATCTTTATTGCATATTTGCCTGTGTAACCTGTTGGTGTTTGAGTCAATATCATATGCTTAGTAACTAGTAATAAATTAATGAATAAATAAGTAGGAAAAGAATGAAGAGTAAGTTCCTGCAAAAAATAAATAGGACTTTAAAAGGTTTAAAGTTGGTAAGTGTGAATAAATACAGGTCCTTCTCAAAATATTAGCATATTGTGATAAAGTTTATTATTTTCCATAATGTCATGATGAAAATTTAACATTCATATATTTTACATTCATTGCACATTAACTGAAATATTTCAGGTCTTTTATTGTCTTAATACGGATGATTTTGGCATACAGCTCATGAAAACCCAAAATTCCTATCTCACAAAATTAGCATATCATTAAAAGGGTCTCTAAACGAGCTATGAACCTAATCATCTGAATCAACAAGTTAACTCTAAACACCTGCAAAACATTCCTGAGGCCTTTAAAACTCCCTGCCTGGTTCATCACTCAAAACCCCAATCATGGGTAAGACTGCCGACCTGACTGCTGTCCAGAAGGCCACTATTGACACCCTCAAGCAAGAGGGTAAGACACAGAAAGAAATTTCTGAACGAATAGGCTGTTCCCAGAGTGCTGTATCAAGGCACCTCTGTGGGAAGTCTGTGGGAAGGAAAAAGTGTGGCAGAAAACGCTGCACAACGAGAAGAGGTGACCGGACCCTGAGGAAGATTGTGGAGAAGGGCCGATTCCAGACCTTGGGGGACCTGCGGAAGCAGTGGACTGAGTCTGGATTAGAAACATCCAGAGCCACCGTGCACAGGCGTGTGCAGGAAATGGGCTACAAGTGCCGCATTCCCCAGGTCAAGCCACTTTTGAACCAGAAACAGCGGCAGAAGCGCCTGACCTGGGCTACAGAGAAGCAGCACTGGACTGTTGCTCAGTGGTCCAAAGTACTTTTTTTGGATGAAAGCAAATTTCTGCATGTCATTCGGAAATCAAGGTGCCAGAGTCTGGAGGAAGACTGGGGAGAAGGAAATGCCAAAATGCCAGAAGTCCAGTGTCAAGTACCCACAGTCAGTGATGGTCTGCTACTGGTGTTGGTCCACTGTGTTTTATCAAGGGCAGGGTCAATGCAGCTAGCTATCAGGAGATTTTGGAGCACTTCATGCTTCCATCTGCTGAAAAGCTTTATGGAGATGAAGATTTAATTTTTCAGCACGACCTGGCACCTGCTCACAGTGCCAAAACCACTGGTAAATGGTTTACTGACCATGGTATCACTGTGCTCAATTGGCCTGCCAACTTTCCTGACCTGAACCCCATAGAGAATCTGTGGGATATTGTGAAGAGAACGTTGAGACTCAAGACCCAACACTCTGGATGAGCTAAAGGCAGCTATCGAAGCATCCTGGGCCTCCATAAGACCTCAGCAGTGCCACAGGCTGATACCCTCCATGCCACGCCGCAGTGAAGCAGTCATTTCTGCCAAAGGATTCCCGACCAAGTATTGAGTGCATAACTGTACATGATTATTTGAAGGTTGACCTTTTTTGTATTAAAAACACTTTTCTTTTATTGGTTGGATGAAATATGCTAATTTTGTGAGATAGGAATTTTGGGTTTTCATGAGCTGTATGCCAAAATCATCCGTATTAAGACAATAAAAGACCTGAAATATTTCAGTTAGTGTGCAATTAATCTAATATATATCAATGTTAAATTTTCATCATTACATTATGGAAAATAATGAACTTTATCACAATATGCTAATATTTTGAGAAGGACCTGTATATTATGTTTGGAATTTCATGTCTGCTCGTTTATCATTTGTTTACGCAAGATGTAACTAATCTGTGGTTAAGTGGGAACTGCTTTAGTTTGGAGAGGTGTTTGGTTCCCACATATGAGTAGTTTATGTATTGAAATTCAAGTTTTGTCGGAGGGAGCGAAGAAGAAAACCGGAAGAAAGAGATTGGAGGGACATGGTGATGGAAGCAGGAGAGTGAGGTGATTGCTGCAGGCCTAGAGGAGTGATTTGCCGGCGGGGAAATTGAAACCCGTCTGAACCGCCGACGTATGTCTTCGCGAGGGGGAAGTGTGCGGACAGAACACTTCCACGAACCTGACGGAACTTTGGAGCTGGGTGAGTGACAAACTCGGCAGAGAAGAAGCTGGTTTCGCTGCTAGCTCAGTGGCTAATTGCTACCGGAACATTTTTGGAGTGTTGGCGACTTGCCAATGCAAGGAGTGAAGAACGTGGTGTGGATCATCGGGGCTCGAGGAAGATGACGGAACCGGAGTGGCAACGGTGAGGACGACTTTATCCGGACACTGTCAAGTGATTACGACATTCTTTACAAGGGATGTTTCACGGGTAAGAGGAAAACGCACGTGCATTACACTCAGGCCTGCAACGAACTGACCTGAATCATTATTAAATGCCAAGTTTAAGTTTCCTTAATCAAGAATTAAACTGCTCCCCAGCTCATCCGTCTTGTGTTGGGGTTTACCCCAGTGGATGAGAGGGTCGCATCCCTGCGCCTTCGGGTTGGGGACAGAAGGTGCCCCTCCTGGGGACTCCATTATTCTGCTGGGGGACTTCATGAGGGAAATGACAGTGACACTTGGAGAGGCGTGATCGGGAGGAATGGGCTCCTCAATCTGAGTCCGAATGGTGTTTCATTATTGGACTTCTGTGCTAGTCACAGATTGTCCATAATGAACACCATGTTCAAGCATAAGGGTGTCCATCAGTGCACTTGGCACCAGGACACCCTGGTGTCGACCCTAGGAGGTCGATGATTGACTTTGTTGTTGTATCGTCAGACCTTCAGCCGCATGTTTTGGACACTCGGGTGAAGAGAGGGCTGAGCTGTCCATTGATCCCCAACTGGTGGTGAGTTGGATCCGCTGAAAGACGAGAAAGCCGGACAGACTTGGCAGGCCCAAGCGCATAGTGAGGGTTTGCTGGGAACGTCTGTCTGAGCCCTCGACCAGGGATGTATTCACCTCCCACCTCTGGGAGAGCTTTGACCAGATTCCGGGGGATGTTGGAGGCATAGAATCCGAGTGGACCATGTTCTCCGCATCTATTGTCAATGCTGCTGCCCATAGCTGCAGCGGTAAGGTCTGCGGTTCCTGTTGCGGCAGCAATCCCCAAACCTGGTGGTGGACACCGGCAGTAAGGGACGCTATCAAGCTGAAGAAGGAGTGCTTATCAACTGTGGTTGGCTTGTGGGACTCCTGAGGTGGCCGACGGGTACCGTGAGGCCAAGGGTCCCGTGGCCCGGGCTGTGGCAGAGGCAAAAACCCGGACCTGGGAGGAGTTCAGTGAGGCCAAGGAGAAGGACTACCAGTTGGCCTCAAAGCAATTCTGGCAAACCGTCCAGCGTCTCAGGAGGGGGAAGCAGGGCTTCGCCAACACTGTTTACAGTGGGGGTGGGAGGCCGCTGGCCTTGACTGGGGACATTATCGGGCAATGGAAGGAGTACTTCAAGGATCTCCTCAATCCTGCCATAATGCATTCCCTGGTGGAAACAGAGGCTGGGGACTCGGGGTTAGACTCTCATCACTCAGGCTGAAGTCACCGAGGTGGTTAAAAAGCTCCGCGGTGGCAGGGCTTCAGGATGGATGAGATCCACCCTGAGTACCCCAAGTCATGGTTGGGCTGTCATGGTTGACACACCTCTTCAACATTGCGTGGTGATCGGGGACAGTGCCTCTGGACTGGTAGACTGGGGTGCTGGTCCCCCTTCATAAGAAGGGTGACCAAAGGGTGTTCCAACTACAAGGGGATCACACTCCTCAGCCTCCCTGGTAAAGCCTACGCAAGGCTATTGGAGAGGAGAGTCCGGCTGATAGTCGAACCTCGGCTTCAGGAGGAGCAGTGTGGTTTTCGTCCTGGCTGTGGAACACTGGACCAGCTCTATACCCTCTACAGGGTACTCGAGGGTTCATGGGAGTTTGCCCAATCGGTCCATATGTGTTTTGTGGACCTGGAGACAACATTCGACTGTGTGCCTCGTGGTGCCCTGTGGGGGTGCTCCAGGAGTATGGAATCGGGGGCCCTTTATTAGGGGCCATCCGGTCTCTGTACAAGCGGAGCAGGAGTTTGGTCCGAATTGCCGGCACTAAGTCGGACCTGTTCCCGGTGCATGTTGGACTCTGGCAGGACTGCCCTTTGTCACCGGTCCTGTTCATAACTTTTATGGACAGGATTTCTAGATGCAGCCAAAGGCCTAACCTATGGCCATGAACTTTGGGTCATGACCGAAAGAACGAGATCCCGGATGCAAGCGGCTGAAATGAGCTTCCTCTGTAGGGTGGCCGGGCACTCCCTTAGAGATAGGGTGAGGAGCTCGGCCATCCGGGAGGGGCTCAAAGTAAAGCCACTGTTCCTCCACATCGAGAGGAGCCAGTTGAGGTGGCTCGAGCATCTAAACCGGATGCATCCTTGACGCCTTCCTCGGGAGGTGTTCCAAGCAGGTCCAACTGGGAGAAGGCCCAGGGGACGTCCCAGGACACAACTGGTGGTACTATGTCTCTCGGCTCCCCCCGCAGGAGCTGGAGGAGGTGTCTGGGGAGAGGGACGTCTGGGCGTCTCTGCTGAGTCTGCTGTCATATCTGAGTCCCGGATAAAGCGGAAAACGACAAGCACGAGCACGAAAATTAAACTGTTGTATTCGTTATTGAAGCTTGTAGTTAATTTGTTGCGGTACACACACTGACTTTATCTTTAACCTAGCTCTGACTGCTAAGGGTAACTGTAAGTGTCACTGAAATGATTTGTGCATTGAAGAAAATATTTGTTTTCAGAGGTTAAAATATTTTGGTTTAATCTTGTTGTGGCTCACATGAAAATGTTTTGTCTTATGTATAAGATACATTTATTATGTCACAAAACTATTTTTTGTCGTCGCTCTTGTTGCTAGACTTGTGTGTGAGCATGAGAGGCTTCGAGCCTCCTACGCAAGCAGGAAGCACAAGGAAGCCTTGTTCTGAGTGATCTGCAGCAGCCTGGTCAGCTTGCTTGCTGTAAAAGGTATTTTGTAATTATTGTGTTGAAATATTTTGTAAATGTATTATCTATGGTGTTTGAATTATTTATATGGTTAGAGTGCACAAGACTGAAAATATTTACCTAGGATCTCTGAAGTGGCAGACGAGGTAATTTTTTGGTAAAGCACGTTTTTTCTAAAGTCTTTATATTTTATTTCTATAGTTTTCACCGCGTCAAATAAACAGGACAAAGCGCACGTCTCGAGGAAGCCATGCCTGTGTTGTCATTTCGGAGTAACAGTAACTGTTATTGGTTGTTAGTGTTTGCACAGGAGTGGAGGTAAACCTTCACGGGGAAGGAAGGTAAAGTCTTTAAATTGAGCTTTAGGGCTTCTTCCCATTTGTATGTGTACACTTTGTGGTGGGAGGGTTAAATATCTAGAATACTGAGGGCAGAGATACCATTACATTCAAAGAAATCAGGCTAGCAGCCACCTATTAAAGTTAAGGATGCTAGGGGGCGCTACACCTGGTAATGTTCCCGTAGCGTATGTCAGTTTTGGGAAGTTTTCCAGACCAGCAGGTTCCTTAACTATGCTCACATTGTTTACCGTTCTGCAGTCTTGTAGAGAGTCCAGCCTAACAATAAGGCCGAAGGCTGTTGTGCCACTGAACACATTCTCCTGTGCAATGTCCACTATTTCAAACTCTGCTGAGCTTTTATACTCTTTGTATTTTAGTGGAAGGTCAACTGCTGCAACTGGCTTTATCCTGTGGTTTGAGTAGGTCCTCAGCACTCTTTTGAAGCGCTATAGTTCCCCCATGTGGTTTACAGACCGATAGCACTTTAGAGTCAGAATATTACATTTTGCACCTGTATCCATTATAAACTATACTTTGTGAGACGGGATATAAATGTCCATTAACCACATATCAACCGCTAGTGTTGCTACCGAAGCAACCTCTTTTGTCAGGTTTATGTTCAGAATGCCCTTGCTCTGTAGGTTGACTCCACACTGACATCACTTACCGATTGACTGCGGCAAACTAAAGCAGTGATACCCAGTGATTTGGTTTTTGACAGCACAAACATCTAGAGCCTTTAGCTGGGCATTTTCCGTCATCCCACTTCTGACACCATGTAAAATACTTATGTCTTGTATAGGTTAAGCTTAGACAGGAAGAAAACGTGATGTAGCTCGAGACTGCTGCTCTCTTTTTTTTTTATAAGTACGGGGCATACAAGTACAGTATGGCATACATACTTTCAGCAATATATTTCCGCCGTGGCGGAGTGATGAAATGAGACGTCATACCATGGCCATACACTTTGTTCTATTTTCCGGTGAAATATTTGGTGGGCGTCACCAAATTCCTCCACAGCGCCCCCTAGGTTTTACAAAATAAGCCCCAAGCCATGATTTGACCAATGATAATGAAATTCGATACACATATGTAACTTCTCAGGACTTACAAAAAAGTCTCATGGTACTTTAGGAGCGGGCGGTCTGATCACTGAGCTAAGTTAATAAAACACAGAACTCAGAGAATTCTCTCATCAAACAATACTCACAAGAGGGAACTTTATTCTTCAAAAAGCGCACAGAATCTTCATCAAAAATTCCAGAAGTCTCCCTCCCTTTCAGTCTTTAGGGGGCGGTTTTTATACAGATACAAAGCATTAGTGTGTATTTGGGCCCTCTTGACCAATTGAAATCATTCATTTAAGTAATACTTCTGGCATCCATCACATTGCTTTCTCTACTTTTCCGGGAATACACATTCAGCCAAACGTCTGGAAAACATCAGATTCAGTATTTATTCAAATTGGATAAAAAGTTTTTCTATCTAAGGAAACCCAGCAGATTGCATCGAGTCTGAGACTTGTAGCAGTCACTCTTCCTGGATGAGTATGTAGTGACGGTGGACAGTCACTGGTTTTGACTTTTCAGCAATCCCTCATACTGAGCATGCGACAGTGGAGAGGAAAAACTCCCTTTTAACAAGAAGAAACCTCCAGCAGAACCAGGCTCAGTGTGAGCGGCCATCTGCCACGACCGACTGAGGATTTGAGAGAACAGAGCAGAGACACAAAAAGAACACAGAAGCACTGATCTAGGAGTACTTTCTATGGGAAGGAAAAGTAAATGTTAATGGATGTAGCTCCTTTAGTCGTAGAAAGGGTTAAACACTGAAAGACAGGGCCAGGCCATGTGGATCATCGGTAGAGGGTGAGCATTAAGTTGTTGCCAGCAGAAGCTTGGACGATGCCCCCCTCCAGAGTCAGGCCAGGTGTAGCTTCTAGGAAGAGAAAAGAGAGAGAGCATAAAGTTAGAAGCTGAAATAACAGCAAATAATGCAAAATTGGAGAGTAGTGTGAGAATGTAGCGAAGAGGGTGAAAGTCGTCATTATGTCCTCCAGCAGCCTAATCCTATAGCAGCATAACTACAGAGATCGCTCTGGATAACCTAAGCCACTCTAACTATAAGCTTTATTAAAAAGGAAAGTTTTAAGCCTAACCTTAAAAGTAGACAGGGTGTCTGCCTCATGGACTAAAACTGGCAGCGGTTCCACAGGAGAGGAGCCTGATAAGTAAAGGATCTGCCTCCCATTCTACTTCTAGACACTCTAGGAACCACCAGTAAACCTGCAGTCTGAGAACGAAGTGCTCTGTTAGGAACGTATGGAACAATCAGATCTCTGATGTATGATGGAGCAAGATCATTAAGGGCTTTATATGTGAGGAGGAGAATTTTAAATTCTATTCTGGATTTAACAGGGAGCCAATGAAGGGAAGCTAAAGTAGGAGAAATATTATCTCTCTTTTTTTAATTTTCATCAGGACTCTTGCTGCAGCATTTTGAATCAGCTGAAGGCTTTTAACTGCATTTTGTGGACATCTTAACTTAGGGTTTTAGCGCTTTTATAGTTTTCTGGGAGTTTACTCCAGATTAGTGGAGCATAAGAACTAAAAGCTGTTTGGTTGGGGTTCTGGGTATGCAGAGTAGATTTGAGCCAGAAGACCTGAGAGGTCTTGGTGGTTGATACACTGACAACAAGTCTGTAATCTATTTTGGTGCTAAGCCATTCAAGTGATTTATAGACTAACAGAAGTATTTTAAAATCTATTCTTGGGGGAGATAGGGGGAGCCAGTTTAAGGATGTTAGAACTGGGGTGAAGACCACTTTCTTAGTTTTATGAGGACGTGGACAGCAGCATTCTGGATCAACTGCAGCTGTCTAATTGACTTTTTAGGCAGACCTGTGAAGACACTGTTCCAGTAATCAATTCTACCAAAGATGAACGCATGAATTGGTTTTTCAAGGTCCTTGTTACTATCTTTATGTGCCTCTGAAGGTTCAGGTCTGACTCCATCACTACACCTAGATTTCGATTTCTAGGTTTCTAGCTGTTTTAACTGAAGCTGTGTGCTAACTTTTAAATGCTCTTCCTTTGGTCCAAAAAATGTATTACTTTTTGTTTTGTTTTGATTCAACTGAAGAAGATTTTGGCACATCCATGCATTGATTTCTTCTAAGCATTTACCAAGCGTTTGAATGGGTTCATAGTCACCTGGTGAAATTGTAATGTATAGCTGTGTGTCATCTGCAGAGTTATGATAACTTATATTTTTGTTTATTATAATCTGAGTTAGGGGGACCATGTAGATAAGAGGGGCCCTAAAATGGACCCTTAGGGAATTGCAATTAATGTTGACTGTCTTCTTAGGACGGGACAAGAAACGATTTAAACGTCGTATGGTCTTGAAGAAAATGAGATGACCACACATTTATTACAAATTTGCTGGCTGAACATATTGACCACAAGGGGGCACCACTACATATTCAAAGCCTCCAAAAATGGACCAAAAATGGACCATGTTGACATGTTTACAAAGCATCAGTGCTTCAAGAGGCTTTCTGTAACAATACTACCACCATTGATTTCAAAAGGACAGGCTTCGTTTTTGTCAAATTAACAAAATCAAACCCCAGGTAGAAGAGAAAAACAGGTAACACATATGATGGCATTAATTTTAAATGCAGTTCCAACTTCCTGCCATCTGGGAAGATGGCAGACCAGGCAATACATCTTCTAAGTGCAACTGTCCTGGAATTTATCACTTAACCACACTTATTTTTTCTAGAAATTGGAAGTATTTGACCCATCTAATGTTAAATAAATTTTTGGAAAGTGTTGAAGTGCAAACTAAAGTTGGAACTTAGTTTCCAAGAATGCATCTTGTGCAGTTAGTGTAGACTGCGTTCGGAGCCATTCTTCTAATAGCAATGATCACAATTATTCTTCAGTGGACCTTGCTTCTAACTTTAGCATGATGTCCAACTATGTGAAAACTTACTAATAGTTGCAAATATCGCCTAATTGTTGTTCGCTAATTGAGCAGAAATTTAAGACTATGAACGCAAAATACAAATGATGAAGAAAGAAATACCTCAAATAATCAAACAAAATGTTTAAAATATATCCCAATGAAAATAAATGCAATATATCCGGTCATCATGTAATTAACGTCACTGAGATGAATTCTTAGAAATTCACCAAATAATCCACAGTCTTCAAGGGACTGCGCATTTGATTTCAACAGAATTTCTGTAAAGCTGACAATGATGCTTGAGCAGCTGACAGCTACAGATGAATCAAGCGCGGATGGAAGGGAAGTTGGCATAATCCAGAGGTCATGTTTGTTACACGACGCAAGAGAGTCACTTCAAACTAGTTTAGAGCATGACTTCCAAGTACCTGTAAACCTCCAAGAGATATACTTTGCAGACTTTTAAGGTTCAAGGATTCTTGGCTCTATTATAACCTCATGTAAGATTATTGCATTTTCAAGAGTTACTGTCTTGTGGTTACGATATCCTAATTTTACCAAGTATTTATTGTAGAGGTACTGCAGTGTTGTTTTATTTCAAAACGTAATCTCATTTAATATTCGCTTTTCCTGATTGTATTTTAATAGGTTCTAAAGAACCTATTAAAAGAAAACCTAGCTTTCACTTTTGTAAAAATGGAAACAAAATGCATCTTTTTCAAGAAGCTGGCAGCTCATGAAGAGTCTGAGCATGGTGCAGCGGTGGAGCGCATGGCAAATTCATGAAAGTTTCAATCCTCGATGCAGCTGTCCTGGGTTCAAGTCCTATGACCTACAGGGGTTGGACAATGAAACTGAAACACCTGTCATTTTAGTGTGGGAGGTTTCATGGCTAAATTGGACCAGCTTGGTAGCCAGTCTTCATTGATTGCACATTGCACCAGTAAGAGCAGAGTGTGAAGGTTCAATTAGCAGGGTAAGAGCACAGTTTTGCTCAAAATATTGAAATGCACACAACATTATGGGTGACATACCAGAGTTCAAAAGAGGACAAATTGTTGGTACATGTCTTGCTGGCACATCTGTGACCAAGACAGCAAGTCTTTGTGATGTATCAAGAGCCATGGTATCCAGGGTAATGTCAACATACCACCAAGAAGGACGAACCACATCCAACAGGATTAACTGTGGACGCAAGAAGAAGCTGTCTGAAAGGGATGTTCGGGTGCTAACCCGGATTGTATCCAAAAAACATAAAACCACGGCTGCCCAAATCACGGCAGAATTAAATGTGCACCTCAACTCTCCTGTTTCCACCAGAACTGTCAGTCAGGAGCTCCACAGGATCAATATACACGGCCGGGCTGCTATAGCCAAACCTTTGGTCACTCATGCCAATGCCTGATGTCAGTTTCAATGGTGCAAGGGGCGCAAATCTTGGGCTGTGGACAATGTGAAACATGTATTGTTCTCTGATGAGTCCACCTTTACTGTTTTCTCCACATCCGGGAGAGTTACGGTGTGGAGAAGCCCCAAAGAAGCATACCACCCAGACTGTTGCACGCCCAGAGTGAAGTATGGGGGTGGATCAGTGATGGTTTGGGCTGCCATATCATGGCATTCCCTTGGCCCAATACTTGTGCTAGATGGGCGCGTCAAGAGCCAAGGACTACCGAACCATTCTTGAGGACCATGTGCATCGAGTGGTTCAAACATTGTATCCTGAAGGCGGTGCCGTGTATCAGGATGACAAGGCACCAATACACACAGCAAGACTGTTGAAAGATTGGTTTGATGAACATGAAAGTGAAGTTAAACATCTCCCATGGCCTGCACAGTCACCACATCTAAATATTATTGAGCCACTTTGGGGTGTTTTGGAGGAGCGAGTCAGGAAACGTTTTTCTCCACCAGTATCACGTAGTGACCTGGCCACTATCCTTCAAGAAGAATGGCTTAAAATCCCTCTGACCACTGTGCAGGACTTGTATATGTCATTCCCAAGACGAACTGACGCTGTATTGGCCGCAAAAGGCGGCCCTACAGCATACTAATAAATTATTGTGGTCTAAAACCAGGTGTTTCAGTTTCATTGTCCCCTGTATGTCTTCTCTCCACTCTGCCTCTACTGCCACAAAGAACACTTTAGAAAAAAGTGATTGAACCAGTGGGGTGAAAAAACAATATTTAGTTGTGGTTCAAATAGATCAGAAGAGGTTGCCATTTCACTGGGGAACTTCGTGCCCCTATTAAAGACAGCATAACTCATTGGCTTTTTTAATGTGTGATTTTGATAAAACATTCATGGCAACAACAACGTTAAACAAAACAGAGATATGAATTGTGCCCTTGCAATAAAACGTATCTTTTATCGTTCCTATGGTAAGGATTACTGGTTTGATAGATCTTCAACATATTGGAATCAATATTGGAATCCGGTAATGTTTAATTTTTGAAACACTTTCTGACAAAAAGGCACACTGTTGAAAATCCAGCTGCTCAAACTTTCACTGGGTTTAAACCTGATGGGTTAGTTAACTCTAAATCTGATTATTGGTTGGTGCCTGAAAAAGGGCCTAATATAGATATTTCACTCTGTGATTTAAGCCACCTCTCTGACAGACCACCATGATTAGGTTTACTATCAAACCTTAAAGCAACAGTTACTGGAAATTAAATTCAAATATCTTAAATAATTCGCTAATCTGTCAAGAAACAATTTCCACAATCAGATAATTATTAATAAAACTGTTCTGACATAATTTGGGGAACAAGTGGGAATATTTACAATATAGAACATAGTTATATACAGTACTGTGCAAACGTTTTAGGCAGGTGTGAAAAATGCTGTAAAAAAAGAATGCTTTCAGAAATATAAATGATTGTTAATTTTTATCAATTTACAAAATGCTAAGTGAGTGTACCCAAACATACAGCCAAAGTCATTAAGAACTATCTTCAGCGTAAAGAAGAACAAGACTTACTGGAAGTGATGGTATGGCCCCACAGAGCCCTGATTTCAACATCATGGAGTGTGTCTGGGATTACATGAAGAGACAGAAGAATGTGAGAAAGCCTACCTCCACAGAAGATCTGTGATTAGTTCTCTAAGATGTTTGAAACAACCGACCAGCCGAGTTCCTTCAAAAGCTGTGTGCAAGTGTTTCTAGAAGAATTGATACTGTTTTAAAGGCAAAAGATGGTCACAGCAAATATTAATTTGATTTAGATTTCTCTTTTATTCATTCACTGCATTTTATTAATTGATGAAAATCCATTAACACTTTCATTTTTGAAAGCATTCTTTGTTTACAGCATTCTTTCACACCTGCCTAAAACTTTTGCACAGTACTGTAAATAGTTCCCATTCTGTACAGGATATTGTAAAACAGGGAAAATTAGAGAAAGGAACTTGATATATGTAATAAACCTTTGTTAGACAAGAACAGCCAAGGTTTGTTCTTCAGTAGACGTCCTTAGACAAGATTTATATTGCCAAACGTAAGGGTGTATGTATTACAACTATGCATATCCAGAACTAAGTGGATTGGGGAAGATGAAAAGTGCTCAGCTTACTGCCATAGCTTATAAAAGACATAGGAAAATCCCTATAAATTCTTTGCTAATCAATTATCAATTCTGTACAAATCCCAAACAAATCTTTATGGAAATTGTCCAGCTCTTCAGCAATTTATACACCTCATCTTACTCAAATGAAAGCATCGTTTTAGAACACATTAAGCATTGGATTCCGATGGTTGATGATGCATTTCAAAATATCTGCAATGCAGATATCGGTATAAATGAAATGGAGAAGGGCATGAAATCCTTATCCTTGGACATATCCCCAGGATCAGATGGTTTAACAAGTAACTTCTTTAAGCATTATTTATTTATACGTTTAAACAAGGCAAAATGCATTTATAGTTTATAATCTCAGACCTATAACCCTCCCAAATAATCATTACAAATTCTTTTTGCTAACAGGTTAAAAACAGCATCACAAAAATATCAGATACACAATCTTCTATTTTATTAAGAGTCACTCAAATTATAATATACATCTTGTTCTTGACTTACTGTATTATAGATTATTAGATTATAGATTTAACTGAAGATAAAAACTTTATTCTGGTTTTAGACTTTTTCAAAGCATTCAGCACAATTGAACACACATTTGTTTCGTGATCTAGAATTATTAGGCTTTAGAGAAAGGTTTATGAGCACAGTTAAAATGTCTTACTCCTTGGCGTGCTGTGGTGGCCTTCCTCCAATGCTTCCTTCTGTGGCTCTGGCCCCTGGCCAGATGCCGGGCTGCGGTTGCCGGTCGGGTGGGTGGGGCAGTGGGCATGTCTTGTGCCTGCACTGAGGCGGATGGTGGGTTGTGCTTGGCCTGGAGTTACCCGGCTAGTGCATGTTTCCTTCTCATAAACTGGCAGGCTGGGTCTGCTGGCGCTGGCCAGATGATTGGGCAGGCTTAGCGGTGTGCTGCTCTGCTGGCTGCCATGTCCGGGGGTGGGGGTGGGGTGGGGGTTCGGGGCAGCGTGGGCTGGAGGGTGGTGTGGAGGGGCTGCAGCGTGTGGGGTGGAGGGTTGTGTCCTCTTCTAGGATGTGGGGTCACCGCCATTTGGATTAGCTGAGCGGCGATGGTAGAGCTGAGCTGGATAACGTTTCTCCCTGGGCTATCATTGCAGTGGAGGTGATGTTGTGTGGTTGCGGGGGGCATGGTGGGGGATGCCAGCCCCAGGTGCTTGCTGCTGGCCAGGGACCTCTTGCCGGGTAAGTTTGTCCTGTGGCGCGGTACTCTGGTTGGCAGGCTAGTTTGGACCATGTATACCCCTCTTTTGTACAAGGCCCCCTGTCCGGATGAGGATTGGGGCCGTTGGGGGTCCAGGTCCGGGCCGGGGTCGCTCAGGTTTAGACACCAGCCCAGGCTAGCCCAGCCCAGGTTCAGGTGCTGGGGTGGTCTGCCTGTCTCCACCCCCCGGAGGTAAGGGAGGTAAGACTCTTGAGTCTGGGGTCTAGTTGCCCCTATGGGACATCACCATCTGGACCTGGGAGTATAGAGTATGTATGGGGAGCGTGAATGAGTGTACAATGTCCATTGTTGTTTGTCTTTACGTTGGGTGCGTGGGTGTGAGTATTTTTATTTGTGCACATGATGGTGGGAATGTGTGATTGTGACTGTGTGTGTGTGTGTGTGTGTGTTTTTTGTGTCAGGTTGGGTCTTGGACTGCTCCCTCTCCTGGATCAGTTTAGGCTCCCCATCAAATGGGGGGCCTATTTCCTCCCTGCCACACTACCTGCCGGTGGTTGGTGTCTCTGCTCGCTGATGTACTTGTGGTTCTCGGTGTCCAGGGCTGGGTGCTTTGGTGTGTGCTGGCTCACTCCCGGTGGCTGCTTGCCGGGGCCTGGACCGCTGGGCTCTGTCAGGCCTCTGCTTGGGGAGTGATATGTCCCGGGATCCCGGGTCTCTGGGTCCATGGCTGGATCTGCTTGGGCGTAGACGGCTGCCAGCAGGGCCTGTGGGCTAGTCGCTGCAGCTCCCTGGGGCTTCTGCACTATGGGGCTTCTGCACTATGGCTGCTGAGTGGTTCCCCTGGGACTCTTTCCTGCTCTTCTCTGGGGGGATGGTTCTCCTGGGGTTCCTGTGCTCTGGGGGGCCTTTGGATGTCTATGACTTGGATCTCCTCAGTATCTGTCCCTGGTCCAGGGGGGCAGGTCTGCGGCTCCTCACACTCGCTATTGCATATTTTTAAGGAAAAACCTCAGACCCACAGGTATTTAGATTCAGGAATTAATAGATACACAAATGTTCAATATGAAGCCGCATTTACAACTAAGTATATCTGGCATTCATAAGTATCATGCACTTTTTGGTAAAAAAGCTGTTAATATGAATGTTTCTGCAGGTGTAGAAGCAAGCAGGGTGTTATCTTGTATTCTTTCCATCCTTTCTGTCCTCCATTCTTTTTCTGTCCCTTTTTCCTTTTTGCCCCACCTCCCTCTCCTTCGTGCTTCTTATTTTTTTCCTTTTCGTTTCCATCTCCATAACAATTAAAATAATCCCAAAGCAGTTTTTCTTTTAGAAATATCAAGCAGAACTTTAAAGCGTTAGCTGTAATGCTCCACTTGTGAAAGTAAATCTGTTGGGCTTTTTCTTGGCACTCAGGCAACAATTCTGAGTGCTACTCTGCCAGACAGGTTAAAAAAAATAACAATAATAAAATGTCTTACAAAACCACAACAAGCACAATCTCTCTACTGCATGGCACAACTCCAAAATGTTTAATTGACACAAGTATTAAACAAGGATGTCCCATATCTCTTCTTCTCAACATCTTTGCAAATGAACTTCTCATTATTCTCATTAAAACCACAGATTTTTATACATTAACAGTATTAGACAAAGATAATGTCAGTCATCACTTAGCAGATGACAATGTGTATTTTTTCCTCAGGCCTCAGGTGTGAAATTAAATGTAAAAAAATTGGAACTTCTACCTATTCTCAGCTCCTCTAAATTAGTAATCAATAACATTTCTGACAAATCAGGAATTTTATTGTTTTCTTTTATTGTTTTCTTTTGACGCATATGTAAAAACAAAAGGATATCTTATAAAAACATAATATATTGGATAATTAGAATAACGTAAATCATATCTATGTAGTGTCAAAGAGACGTATCTGTTCTGATTACTAAATTGAAGTTTATCCCAGCATTCATACACCTAGTTTATTCTCTGTCCATGTCAAACAAAGCAAATAAAACTTTTATTTACACCAACTACAACTATATTTGGAAAGATTAATCATTTTATTTAAAAAAGTAACCTTGTTAAAAGGCTATGAAGAAGAAGGACTCAGTAGCATTGATATTCTTTCCATTAAAAGTACAATAAAAATTATTTGGTTGAGGGATTTTCTAAGACAATGAATAGTTTTTGGTTGCATATTACAAATCAGATTTTTAAAAAATTAGGGGGCATAAGTCGGCTCCTAAAATGAGATTTTGTGCTGACCAAGCTTCCTTTAAAACTTAACAGCTTTTCATCAACAAACATTATACTAGAAATTATCTTCTGCCATAACTTTAGCTCTCATGACACCGAGAGGGTCTACATCACTGTAGACCTGCAGGTATATTATGTTTAGAAATAAATCTGTGTTTATTAAGAAATGCTTTGATAAAGGTATCTGGTCGTTTCTGCATTTACTGGATCATAAAAAGGATAATTCCGTGTTGTGTAAATATAATACAGACAACTGATATGAAAGTATTGTTAACGCAATTCAACAACGCATACTGTACCTCTCTGCTGTAATTTGTTACAAAAGAATGTATATCCATCCCTCTCTAAACTGTTGGTAAGACCTACACTAATGGCTATACTTTAATATAATAAATTTGGCATTATTATTTTTGAACTGACCTCTAATTAAATAGAGAAACTCTGTATAACTGAAACCCAATAAGTCGCTTTCTATAAAAAAAAAAAAACTATTGCTAACACTACTGCTAACTGCCAAATTCACTCTAATCTGATTTCCTATTATTAGTGTTGTATTATATATTCATTGCTTGTTTGTTTTCTGTGCATCATGTTCTCGTTTCTCGTGCCATATTGTTTGTAAATGCGAATAACAATAAAGAAAAAAAAAAAAAAAAAAAAAACTTCCTGTTCCTTGGCGAGCTTTGGAAAATTGTATATTCTGATTGGCTAAGATAGCTGTCATGAAGGCCACGCTGGAAAATACGCTTCGTAACTGACCTACTAACACAGATCTCTGAGTCACTAGCCACATTAAGGATAAAAACAAGGAAGCAAGCAAGAGAGTCATTTGTAGGAATCTCATCAAGACCGTAAGCCAATGGGGAGGTTCGGGCATATGTCAAAGCTTGTGGAAGACACTGAGGTCAAACCCTTCAACTGGGAGGTGGAAAAGGTACTTCTTACTGTTCGATGTTGATTTAAAGCCTCAAGACACGTTCGGTTACGTGCTCAAAAGAGTTACAACAGCACAGCCTACGTTTCACTTTCCTGATAAGCACATGATAGCTAGATGGAACGCCTACTTTGTCGGGAATTGCATCAATTCGTGTCTTTTTTCATACATTAGGTTGTAATGGATTCATAAATAGCGTAGACATTATGCAGGACCGTAGGCTGAGAACCGGTTGTCGTTCGGGTAGGTACGTTGGTGTGTTGTAGAATTTGGTGTGACAGAGGCAAAAGAATTTCGATATATCATTAGGAGTGAGTGGGTTGCAAGTCCTGTTATCCTACTTGAATGATTTTTAGCGGTGTTTAATTTAAGGGCGTGTGAGAAAGCGGCTATGATGTTAAACACCCGAGTTAATTCCCTGTTTAGTTAGTAGCTGCGAGTGGCTCGTTTTTAGTGATTAATCAATACGCCGGTGCTCTGGGAACAGAACCGCCGTAGGTTTTTATGGTTCTTGCCACTGAGGAAATACCGCATAATGACTACAGCAAGAAATCCCTGGCTGAAGCTAAAGGCGTGGGTTATTGTGTAATATCGCCGACACGATGAATGAATTTGGGGCAGTTTTGCTATGTTTCTTAACACGATTATTCCAAGTTAAATATTAATGTCCTTTAAACACAAAGGGCTAGTGTTTAACGTCGCATTACGCAACTGAGCTCCGCAGATGTCCTCTTTCTTGGTGGATGAGGAGGGAAAACATGGGAAATATAGGATGCTAAATGTTGCTCTGGCATTAGGCAAGTCTTAACAACAAACGAGAACGTGCACTGATTGTGACTGGGCCACAGTTTGAGTAACATCACTGCATTTTATTGAACTTGATAAAAGTTATGGTTATAGTCCACTTGCCACATATGTCTATTTTGTCACAAAATGTGCTAAAATGTAAACCCACAAAGAATAATCTCAGTGAATACTTTGTCGTGAGAGATTTGTCACATTTTCTTATTGCTTTACATCTGATCTGAAATTTACCAGTGATACAGAGCTCATAAATGTTTAAACTGTTGTATTTTAAGGGTGGGGATGTTTGTTCTAAATTCACCTTCACATGTCACCAATTTCATGAGTGAAAACTATTTTTTTTAGTTAAATGCAATTTATTATTCCCCCAGTTATTATTATTTCCTATTGGACACTTAACATTAAGTCTGTGTATTAACAAGGATTATGTATCATTAAAAAAAAACAACATAAAAGTAGTCACTTGTGTTTAAGTGAAAGAAAATGAACAGAACTATTCTTTTTTACATTTTTTTATTTGAAAAAGGTTGTGCTTTTGAATGCACTGTAATGTCTGTAGTTCCACAGGTTTTGCTGTTGAAAGCAATGGATTTTTTATTTTTCTTTATTTAGTATCATACACCTTTACAGGACTGAAGCTTTCTGATGTTGATGCACGTTCAACTTTTAAAAGTGGATAATCTAGGGCAGTGAATATTGGCTCTTCTTCAGCTCACAAATCAGTGCATCTTCAGTTACATCTTAAGGGTTAGGGCAGTGGTTCTTAAGCCTGGTCCTCAGGACCCACTGTCCTGCATGTTTTAGGTGGTTTTCTGCTGCCACACACCTGACTTAAATGAATGCATTACTACCAGGTTTCTGCAGCTCTTCATGGCATGAAGAGGAGGCAATGCAGTCATTTGAAACAGGTGTGCTTGAGGTGAGACAAATCTAAATGTGAAGGCTAGTGGGCACCAGGAGCGAGATGTATAACTGCTACTCTGTATTAAATGTGTGTGGGAAACTTTTTTTATTTTCAATAATATTTTACAGAATTCTGTTGACTCGGTGATTTAAATACAAGCAACATTTTGTAACATTTAATTTCCCTTTGGGATTAATAAAGTATTTTTGAATTGAATTGAATTGTATGCCATCCTCAACATGTTATCTGCATCTGCTTCTCCTGTTCAGTGTATTTGTCATATTAGACCACACTGGAGGATGATAAAGTTGCTCTTCTTTCACCCACAACCGTTCTGCTACAAGGTTTACTTTGTATAATCACTAGGTTACACTCATCACTCCACAATTCAGTCTTACCCTTTCATCTTAGTCATTAGCATTCTGTGTCTGCCTCCCGAGGTGTATCAGAGGCATAGCAAGGAGTGGGACCCTAAGTGCATGTCTAATAGGGCAGTTTTTTTGTATAAAAAAACTCCTTGCCGTCAGGATCACTAGTGATCAAAGAGTTGCCTCTTTGGTCCACAAAACATACATAACAGCTAATCAATTTGCAGAGGAGTATATTTGGTGTACATCATATACACTTCCAGTCAAAGGTTTTAGAACTCCTTTCTCATTTAATGGTTTATGTTTATGACTATCTACATTGTACGTAGATTCTCACTGAAGGTATCAAAACTGTGAATGAACACATATGGAATTATGTAGCAAAAGAAAATTTAGATTACTTAAAGTAGACCAACTTTGCTGTGATGACTGAAATATTAACCTCTGGCCGTCTCTCATTGCACCTCTGGGAAGTTCTTTCAAGACTTTCAAAAACCATTTCAGGTGACCACGTCATGAAGCTCATTGAGAGAATGTTAAGGGTGCAAAGCAGTAATCAAAGGAAAGGGTTGCTATTTTGAGGAATCTAAAATATAAAATTTTTTTAGAGTTATTACACTGTTTTTGTTTACTACATAATTCCATGTGTGTTCATTCAGTTTTGTTGCCTTTGGTGAGAATCTACAATGTAAATAATCATGAAAGTAAAGAGACCCATTAAGTGAGAAAGTGTTTCTCAAACTTTTGACCGGTAGTATACCATTTAATGCTTAATTAAATCAGATCACTACGTTCTGATTAAAAGCCGAATACATGTGACAGTTTACAAATACTACTGGTACATTTCTGGATCACATCAAGATGAAGGAGGAGTCTCATCTGTTTATTATAATAACAATAATAATTTACAATTTGCAGGGCACAGTTCCTGAAGCGGAAATAAATGACAAGGCAAAAAGGAAAACTATAGCCCCTTTTCTGCGCCTCTTAGTTTTTTTCTGTTCTACAGTCTCAGCTCAGAACGGAAATGTATGAACTAAGGTTTTGCTTGGTTCCAAGACATAATGATTCCAACATCGTCACCTTTGAATGTTGTCACTGTTGTGTGGTTTCATTCGTCAGATGGGATAGAAAATCCATTTCTGTCTCAAAGCTGGAGTCCCATATCGCTATTACTTTGATATTTTTATAAGGGAGATTTTACGAACCAAAAGAACATTATTTAGTACTTGAGTACTTTTCTGTAGGATTATTAAATCCAAAGTATGACAGTAGCCAGAGACCTGCATTTGAAAAGGGGTTTTCAAGGCCATTGGACATAACGGGCTAATTATACAGAAAAAAAAAAAAAAAATTTGTTTTTTTGCTGGCAACAAGTTCCTAGATATGTCTGTTACCTGCAATGATCCATATGCATTCAAGAATGGATACATTCTTCCAGCTAAAGTTGAGATGATATTAACATTCTACCATAATGTGTGGTAAAAAATATGCCAAAGAAACGTTTACTATATAACCTGCTGATTTGAAGTTACGTGTTTAATGACCGAAGTCTTGTAAATTATGTAAGCAAAATTAATCAGATTAGGTTTTATGCAATTATTTACACAGTTATTACAGTTACAACCATTCACATGGTGCAATGGCCATCAGAGAACCCGGTGGTATGTAATTTCAATAATTAAAGTTACGTCAGTGCAGCTACTTGAGCATATTACAAACAGAAAGCAGGTAGGCATGCACAACTTGAATACAACATCAGCTTGATGCCTGCAAGCAACGCAACATGTATGGAATTGCCTGGACAGCTTTTAGTTCTTTCTGCCTATTTCATCCAGAAGAATGTCCGGATAGTGAAACTGAAGAAATGAAACAGAAAAAGTAAAACATTTTAAATTGTTAAAGATGTTGATCCTTATTCTTAACAAATGAAGAAACCGCTCCCATCACAGAAATATATTAACTACACAAATCCTGATCATTTCTGAACTTGTTCTACTTCATATTGGTAAAGAGCCTTTTTCTTATTGTCTGTTTACAGAGTTCTTCTATTCAAGTGGACTGATTCGGTGTGGAAGTTACTGCTGTCCCAGAACATCCTTATGGCTAACAGTTAATGGCTTTTGAATATTCTTACTGTCTTCAACATTATGAATATCCAATCAGTAAAGGAAGACAACGACTCCAGTGAGTCATACAGTGGAGATAATGCCCTGGTACTTGCTGTGGCTTTACACAGATGTAACAAAAATTTATTAGCTCACAAAAGTTCAGCAGTGTCTTTCAACACTAAATCTACATGTCGCAGGAAACGTGAGTTCATACCAGAGGAAAAGAAAGACACTCTGTACTGGGAGAAACGACGCAAAAACAATGAAGCTGCCAAGCGCTCAAGAGAGAAGCGACGCATCAATGACATGGTGCTTGAGAACAAGCTGATGGCTCTTGGAGAGGAAAATGCATCCCTGAAGGCAGAACTGCTGTCACTAAAAATGAAGTTTGGCTTAGTTAGCTCATCAGCATATACCCAAGAAGTCCAGATGCTATACAGCCCTCCAACCGTAAACTCCCATGAGAAGTTTATATCTCCCAGTGCTGCCCAGAGTTTAATCAAAGGAGATCTTGAGCATGTAAAGCTACGCAACAGCTGTACATCAGTTATCAAACACTCACCTCTCACACCTGAAACATGGGCTGCAAATCAAGTGAGCTTTACTCTCTGCAGGACAGCAGATTTTAAGCAAGAACCAGTAGAAAATTATCCCTGGCAGGAAAATAGTACTCCATATGAGCACTACAACAATTGCAAGGTTAGCTACTTGTCTGATGTCTGCTTTCAGGCAGACACATTCATGCACACTGCCAGGTCATCCAGTAACTCACCCAGGAACTCGGATGAAAATGCTGGAAGCAAAGCATCAGATGGTGAAGATGAGCAGCAAGTCCCAAAGGGACTGATGCCTTCTGTAGCTGACCAAAGAGGTGTCATTGTTTCTACTCACAAAGTGCCAGATTTTAATTCGTCAGCATTGCCCCATAAACTGCGAATCAAATCAAGAACCAACCAAATTAAAGTGGAGCCGATTGACCCTGAATATGAGTCTTCTGGAAAGGCTTATTCTCCTGTCAGCGTTTCAGAAGGAGAGGATTTCCAGACCCCCCTGACATCCTCAGAATACATGCAGCCTTCCCATTGTCCTTTGTCTGTACAGGTTTCCAAAATGCAAGGCTGGAGCCACAGGTCTGAAAGCAGTGTTTCTACAGAGTGGTTGCCCAAATAGTGAGCAAATCCTAAGCCCTTTGTATTCAAACTCTGGCTGAGGAATTTTATCTACAAGTGTTTCGTAACCTGTCACTAAAAGTTGCCTCTAAGACAAGACTAACCACAACAGAGCAAGATTCTAAGACAAAAGTGAACCAAACACATCACTAATAGAGATGAGTGTTTTATCAAAAATATGTTGATGTTTATTTCATGATAAATGAAAGGAATGTTCATATGATCTTGTTATATTTGTATTTCCAGTCTTTTACCTGTGGCACTATGTTAATATTTAGTTTGGATACATTTTTTAAAAACAGTCTGGAAAAACAGTTTTCCAGACTTGTAATTGATTTTTTTTGGAAGAAACAGTTAATTGAAGTATGCTAAGAATAGTCAATAACTGTAAAGTTTGAAAAGTTTATTTAATACAATGCTTTACTTTCAAACTCAAAGTTAAATTATATGTCAGGTCTTATTCTCATTTTTTTAACATAAACATTATGGAAATCAATTTGATAGATACTGCTAGAAATGTATGACTTTAGCCTGTTAGTATTACTGCCAGGTTGAAAACAATAGTATTAATTTAAAAAATAATTAACAGCTGCTCAAATATAGACTACAGATATTGTTATGGCTTGATCATTGTATTGTACACATATACAGTGTAGAGTTATTGTTTTGTTTTTAAAGAAACTTCCCTACACATTGTTGAGTACAGTATAATAGTTTTATTAAATAAAGCAAGAGCATATAGCCTTTTCTGTATTTCTGGTTGTTATGCATTTTGGCAAATAAACAAGGTTGTGTGTACATTAACCACAAATTGTAAAAGAAGAAAACAAAATTCTAATCCGGAATATTTTTTTCCTCCCATAGACACCTGTTTCATCTAAGATGATGTGAAGGTATTTTCAATACTAGTTCCTTTACCTGTTAATAGAAAGATCTTATGACACTATGAGCTTGTTCAAAAATTAAGTACATCCTTGCGGGTGATTTGAGCTAACAAGCTACGCTGTTTCAATCCCCCTCATCAGCTTATTTTGCTAATTGGCTTATCGTGCATCTGCGGGGATAATTTAGTCATAAAAGCACATGATCATACCATCCATCTAGTCAGCTGGTGCACATCAAAAAAATGTACGTAGTTGTGAACAGAACTAGAGCAGATCCGCATATCGCGAGTCTGGTTGAGTGATACAGACTTGGTTCATCCAACATAACTTCACATAGAAACATGGCCATTGTATAATGATGAGCTTTTATGAAAGTGTAGACCATTAATATCTGTTGTATGATCTATAAACATTTTCAATTTGAGCTGATTTCCATTGCATCAGGTAAAACAGGGGGCCTACGTCTGATTAGCTGTTAGCTTTTACCACTCCAAAGATTTATCGAATTTCTAAAAGGCTCATAGTAATTTGACAACTTTCTACTACGAAGAACTATTACAGATAACTTCACAGGATCTCCCTTCAAAAAAATCACACAATTTTTATGATCATTAAAATATTGATCATTATGTGACCATTTTTAGTTGCGTTTTTTTTTTTTGTGTGTTAATTTTAAAATTGTTTACTTCTGCTGTCTCTTGTTGTCTTTACACTCCAGTAACCATTTGTAATTGTTTTCCTTTGTCTTTAAAGCTGCAAAACAAGCCCACATGTTAGGTGCTCACCTATGCCTGTGCTGTTGCCCCAATCGTTTACCGTGGATGGGAACAGGCTTGCCAAGACTTGCCTTGCCATAACTTTAAAACTTTTAGCCAGTTTCCAGTGATGACTTGGCTGTTGTGAATTAGACAATTAGAGACTTCAGCAGCACATTCTCATTGACTGTTCCAGGTTTTCTTGTCAAAAGAAGTATGACAAAATTACCTAAACTAAAACATTTGTGAAAGTTACTGTAAGACTTGAACATTATCACTGGTTTCTAACAGTAAGCAGAAATGACTTCAAGCCCCAAAACACCTCAAAAATTGATCTCTTTTGTTTAATTGTGTTGGTTAGTTAAAAATTTTGGAGTTTCCACAATCCTTCTAATGTATTTTTACAGTTCCTGTAAGAGGCAATGAACTGCCAGAACAAACCACATTTTGTTTTCAGTAATATTAGGCTTATTAGTTAGAAAATATCCTACTGATGATGATAACTTTAATCTTCCCCGCAGGCTTATGTTTCATTGTAATGGTGACATTTTGTTTACAATAAATGTTTTGTTTGCTGAACCATATATTTTTTTGTTGGTAGGTTTGATAAAATGCAAAGTAACAAATAAAAGTGATATGTAAAATTAAATGTTTCCAAGATAGACAATTCCTTTTTCTGTAAAGATATCAAGTCAGCAGCAGATTGATTGTGTTGTGTGGCTTTTAAAGGCAAAAGTAACAAGTGTATGGACACTAAAGAACAAACAGTATGTCAACATCGTTCATTTTGAACTTAGTCGAACAATTAAAACTGTAGCCTTTTTAATAGCAAACAAGTAACGTTACCAAAATACAGTAGAAAACACAGTAAATGTTGTGTTTCATCTTTAGGACAGATATGTAAAGAATCTGCGCAAAAGCGTATATATCATTTACAGTTGTTATAGACGGATTTAGCGAGTGCTCATCTACTTAGCAGATGAACTGGTATAGTCACCCTTGCCCAGAACACGGGCTGGAATGTTTGGTCTTTTGGTTCACATTTTCATGCAACAGCTGGGCTGACAACAATTCACACTTATTTATGATCACATACACACATACATTGACATGTAACCCCTCTGCTGAAATGGTTTTTGTCTGGGTATGTCTGATGTGTTTCCTAGACTAGCGGTGTAATATTAGCTAAGAATGAATCATTACTGATATGTCTAATCTTTCAGGAATTATAAAAGTATTTTATCTTACGGGTGTACAGGGTCTGGACGTGGTGTGTGGTCTAGCAGTAAAGCTCCCGACCCATATACGGAGGCCTCAGTCCTCGACACCGCTGTCCTGGGTTCAAGTCCCGACCCTGGAGACCTATGTCTTCCCCTTCTCTCTACCCCACTTCCTTTCTGCATACTTTGGAAAATTAACAGAAATAAAGGCCACTGGTCCTCCAAAACAAAGACAAGAGTGTACAAGTGTACAGTGCACAAACATGAGTGGAATACTGTTAAACTTTACTATTGTAAATGCTCTTACTCAACATGTTTCAATACTGCCACCTGTTATGTATGTTACTCCTGGTGTGCGCATGTGCAACGTCATTATGTCATAATTTTACGTTTTACCTTTGCTGAAGAGGATGGCGCTGTAAGCAAAAGGGCTCACATGTAACTTTGTTAAAGTTCTTCAATAAATATGCCTGATAGAGGCTGAAGAAACTCACAGACTCACTTATTTTCATCTCTCTCTGCAACGTAAATACCTCTGCGCACCACTCATCGCAACAGGTTATGGGCCCAGGAAGCAGAGCAATGATCGCGACCAGAGAATTGTATTTTGAGGAAGAAAGCCGCACGGATTGAGCGGGACTTCTACAAGCTATGCTAAATTCATTAGCATTGAGATAAGTGAGTGCTTATACTGAGTTGAACGCGATGTATTACTACTGAAACAAGGTTCGCAAGATGGCAAGCAGAGCTGCTGGTTTAATGGCGTCACCTCAACTTTTCTTCGATGGGTCGGAAGATAAGTATGACCTGTGGGAAACAAGATTTCTTGGCCATTTGCACATTCTAAAGCTAAAAGAGACTATCTTGAAAGAGCCTTCGAGTGATGAACAGCGAGCACAAGATAATCAGAAAAATGCAGACTGCTATGCTGAGCTAATAAGGCTAATAGATGATAAAAGCCTGTCTCTGATAAGACACAATGGCAGAAAAGCTCTGAAGATACTAAAAGAACACTATTCAGGCAAAAGCAAGCCAAGAATAATAAACTTGTACACATCTCTGAAAAACCTAAGAATGTCCGACAACGAGACTGTAACTGACTACCTGATAAGGGCAGAGAATATCATTACGGCATTAAAAGATGCAGGAGAGAACCTAAGTGATGGATTAATTATAGCCATGATACTAAATGGCCTGCCACTGGCTGTACATGTGACTCAAAATGAAGATGAAGTTACATTCACAGACTTTAAAAGAAGATTAAGAGTTTATGAAGAAGCAGAAAAAAGAAAGAAAACAGATGGTAAAGATAATGTGATGAAGACACGTGAAGCTGAACAAAAGTATCAGCAAAATCATTACTGCCAACAGAAAAGATGATTATTCTAACCTGAAGTGTTACAAATGTGGGTTAAAAGGACACAAGGCAAGAATGTGTTCCAGGAAGGTATGGTGCAGTTACTGCAGACCATGAATCTGTGTGCAAGAAAAAGGAGGGATTGGAAAGCTCTAGAAAAGTCTCCGAACAACAAGAGGAAGAAGAAGACAGACTCTTCAAGGTCAAGCACGCAAAAGAACACAGGCCAGCGGACAATGTAAAGAAGAAAGGCATTATGGTAGATGCAGGAGCAACATCTCACATCATCAACGACATCACAAAGTTTATAAGTTTTGACAGCGCATTCCACCCGGAGAGCCACTCTGTGGAACTAGCAGATGGAACCAGGTGCACCGGGATCGCACAACAAAGAGGGACTGCGGTGATCCACCTTCTAGACAACGAGGGACGACAGCAAAGAGCACAGCTGCGAGAAGCACTCTACATGCCATCGTATCCACAATAAATTTTCTCAGTCGCAAGGGCAGCAAATGGAGGAGCAACTATCACCTTCCAGCAGGGGAACTGTCATGTGATGGACAAAGATGGACTCAGGTTTGACATATATGAAAGTGGTAACCTGTACTATTTACCCACAATTGAGGTTGTGACAGATGAATGTAAAGTATGCCATGATTTGCAGACCTGGCATGAGATTTTGGGCCATTGCAATTATGAGGATGTAGAAAAGCTTCAAAAGATAGTTAAAGGTATGGAGATAAAAGGAAGCAAAACTAAACCAGGGCAGTTATGTGAGGTGTGTACAAAAAGGAAATTCACCCAGACTAGAAACAGAGAGCCAGACAAAAAGGCTGACAGACCTTTACAACTAGTTTACACTGATCTAACAGGCCCCATGTCAACACCCAGCATAGAAGGTTACAGATATGCACAGTCATTTACAGACGATTATTCTGGCATTATCATGGTCTATTTTCTGAAGTCCAAGACTGATACTCTTCAAGCCACTGAGAAATATTTGGCAGACATGGCACCTTATGGGGAAGTGAAGTGTATCCGCTCAGATAATGGTACCGAGTTTACAAACAAAGAGTATAGAGCTATATTAACCAAGAATAAGATCAGGCATGAGACTTCGGCACCTTATTCACCACACCAGAATGGAACAGCAGAGAGAGCTTGGAGAACCCTCAATGACATGTCCAGATGTCTGTTAATAGAAAGTAAGTTACCAGATAAGTTTTGGAACTATGCTCTGCAAGCCGCAGCATATGTGAGGAACAGATGCTACAACAGACGAACAGATAAGACACCTTATGAAATGATCTCAGGAAAACAACCAAATGTGTCCAAGTTGCAGAAATTTGGGTCACAGTGTTATGCTTACAAGCAGGAGAAGAGCAAGTTTGACTCAAGAAGTGAGCAAGGTATCTTTATCGGTTATGACAAAAACAGCCCGGCGTATCTAGTGTATTATCCTAACACTGAAAAGATACAGAAACATAGACTGGTAAGATTCACAACTAAAACAACAAGAGAAGTAGAGTCACAAACTGAGCCCACCATAGAATATGTTCAACAGGATCTGTACACAAGAACTCTTGAAAAAGATGATGGAAGTGTTGAAAATGAACCTGATAAAAGATATATTTCTGAGGTTGCACCAGAACAGACTGTAACTAGAAGGAACCCACCAAGAAACAAAGAAACCAGAGCACCTACAGGATTTTGAGACTGAGGATGCAGTAGATAAACTACAAATGAGTGTAGACTCTTGTTACAGAGCAGTTTGCAATATTCCTCAAACTTATATGGAAGCTATTGCATCGCCTAATTCAAGGCAATGGAAAGAAGCTATGAGAGAGGAAATACAGTCTCTGAAAGAAAATGAGACTTTCATACTCACCCAGCTACCACATGGCAAAAAGACCGTGGGGGGAAAATGGGTTTTTGCACTAAAAAATTAAGTTGATGGAACTGATAGATCTAATATTACATCAGATAGATGTTAAATATGCATATTTGCATGCATCTATCGACCACGAAATTTACATAGACCAACCAGAAGGTTTTGAGAAAAAGTCTAAAACAGGAGAAAAACTTGTTTGCAAGCTACAAAAGTCTCTCTATGGTCTAAAACAATCAGGCAGAAATTGGAATGATTTACTGCATGTTTACTTGAGTGAAAATGGTTACAAACAAAACCCTAGTGACCAATGTTTGTATAGTAGAGAGAAAAATGGTGAAAAGATCATCTTACTGGTATGGGTGGATGACCTTATCATTGCATCCAACAGTGAGGAGGTTTTGAAGGAAGCTAAGAAGATGCTAAATGAAAAGTTCAAAATGAAAGACCTAGGAAGACTGAAACATTTTCTAGGAATAGATTTTGATCAAACAGAAGAACAAGTTAAAATGTCACAGAAGAAATATGTCACCAAAATATTAAAGAGATTTGGAATGGATGATTGCAAACCAAGAGAGACTCCATGTGAACCAAAGCTAGAGTATTCAAATAATGCAGACAGAATGGAAAATCCAAGAAAGTACAGAGAAGCAGTGGGGAGTTTAATATATTTGTCCACATACACAACGAGACATAAGTTTTGTGGTCAGTAAACTGGCGCAGCACCTCACTGAACCAACAGTAGAGCACTGGAATACAGTGAAACATGTTCTCCGATATCTAAAAGGTACAGCAGAAAAAGAGTTAAGTTTTAAAACAATTAACTCACAAAACCTCGGACTACAAATCTTCTGTGATGCTGATTGGGCATCAGATACAACTGATAGGAGGAGCATAACTGGGTATTGTGCTAGGTTAAATGATGAAAGTTCTTTGATCTCTTGGAAGACGAAGAAGCAACCAACAGTGGCACTGTCTACCGGCGAGGCAGAGTACATATCATTAGCATCTGCAATACAAGAATGTCTTTTTCTGGAACAACTTCTGAAGGGCATAGATAGTTACCAGTATTCACAAACAAAAGTTTATGAAGACAACCGAGGCACTATTGCACTGGCTAAGAACCCAGTGAACCTACAGAGATGTAAACATATTGATATTAAGTAACGTTTTATTAGGGAAGTAGTTAACACTGGACAAGTAGTGCTGCAATATTGTCCTACTGATCAAATGCTTGCAGATTTAATGACAAAACCTGCTACTAAATTAAAACTGAAAAGGTTTTCCCAGGAGATATTTGGCACATAAATGTGCATGGATATGTTTTCAAGATAACTCAATGAGTTATGAGCGAGTGGGGGTGTTAAACTTTACTATTGTAAACGCTCTTACTCAACATGTTTCAATACTGCCACCTGTTGTTGTTGTTATGTATGTTACTCCTGGTGTGCGCATGTGCAACGTCATTATGTCATAATTTTACGTTTTACCTTTGCTGAAGAGGATGGCGCTGTAAGCAAAAGGGCTCACATGTAACTTTGTTAAAGTTCTTCAATAAATATGCCTGATAGAGGCTGAAGAAACTCACAGACTCACTTATTTTCATCACTCTCTGCAACGTAAATACCTCTGCGCACCACTCATCGCAACAAATACAACTGACATTAGTGAGAAGGGATGGGTACCTTTCACATTTGTACCAATATCGTACCGTACTCGGTACCTGGGAATCGATACCAGTACTCAACGGTACCAGTTTTCGGTACTTCTGTGTGTGTTTATGTGGTAATAATAAAATCTCAAACATTTTCAATTTTACATATTTATTTCTCCATATTTAATGAATATATGAAAACAACATCCAGCTGTTTGTATTATAACATTTCAGTTGTTTCAAACATTTCTTCAACATTAAAACCCCTGACTGACTACGCAGTGTGATGGACAAATTAAAACCCTGCCATCTTGCCGGCTGTAGACGACGAGACGCTAACGAATACAGGCGTGCTAACGGTGCTTATTGCAGGAATTGTTGCCCGTAGATCTGAAGCTGACGAAAATTGTCTTTTCAGCCTTGACAAAAATCTTGTGCTTACAGTGTGTGTATATACATACACACACACACACACACTCAGAGGAATATGGCTGGGCCCATGGTTTCTTTCTTTCTTTCTTTCTTTCTTTCTTTCTTTCTTTCTTTCTTTCACTGAGAGTTAGCCCTGCTGCTGCTCGCAGGAATGGGAGAGATTTAGTGCCATGTTTTTCTGTCCGCTGTCAGGACCTTCTGTTCACCCGCACGTAACTCAGTGTGTCAGCGGAGGGGCGGGCGGTCTGGTTGGCGGGTCGGGGCGCCCCCCTTGAATAGTGGTAGGGGAGATGCTGCAGGTGCTTCCTCAGATTAGAAGTATTCCCGCTGCTGGCATTGCTCATTGCATCACAAATAATGCAGCGAGCATAATCTGCATCGCATTTTGAAAAGTTGAGCCATACTTTCGAGCGCTTTCTATCAGCCATGCTTTGTTGTGGGAAAAGCGGCTACTGATGTCATTACGCCCTTGTGTGTGTAATGCCGCATTCATGTCCGGCATGGAAAATTGCCCACTGTTGCACTCCCTCAGTGTCACAATGATGTGTTTAGGTACCGAAACATGGAACCGTTTGATTTTATGTGAATCGGTAGTCCCGACAGAATTTGGCCGGTACCTATAAAAGTATCGAATTCAGTACCCATCCCCATTAGTGAGTCTGAAAAAAGTAAATGGTAGAAACTGGCATCTATAAGACAATTTGCAGGTTGCATGTTAGAGCAATAAACATCACGGCTGTTAAGCAATTAGTGCCATGCTTGTTTCCCACTGCTGTATGAAGTTAATAGAGTTTAACCCGAGGTTAGCTTTGGTACTGGAATAAGTATCTTCTAAGTTGGTCCGCTGTGGCCTCCCCTGAGACATTTGCCTGGTTTATCTAGATGACATTTTAAACTACAGCTGCACATTTGAAGACCACCTCTATCACTTGGAGGTTTTGTCACGGATACAATTGATGGGCCTAAATCTCAATCCTCAGAAATGTTATTTTGCGAGGGATCATGTTGTGTTTTTGGGGCATGTAGTGTCTGGGGATGGCCTTTGTCCTGATCCCCAAAACAGAGAAGGTAGTAAGTTGGCCCACACCTCGTAAGGCAGCCTCTACTCATACTTTCAGCAGTTTGTGCAGAACCTTTCTCAGCATGCGGCTCTGTTTAATTGCCTGGCCAGCAACAATTTCCCCTTTGAATGGAGTGCCTAGTGCGAGGCAGCATTTGCCTATTTTAAGAGTGTCCTGGCCTCTGCACCTGTGGTTGTGATACTTGACTTTTCCGTTCCCTTTAAGGTGTTCACTGCCACTTTAAAATATGTGGTGACACTTTAAAATATGCTAGCCGGGCACTCACTCAAGCCCAATCACATTGGTTTACTTTTGACTGTGACCTGTGGGCTGTTGTGTGGGCACTATGTGGGACTGTTAGGTTTCACTACTGTGACACATAGCCGTTGTCTGCTAGGTCTAAGGTGGTTTTTGGAGTTTAATCACATTAACTGGTCTATTGTCCACATGGATGGTGCGAGGCATATGAACGCGGATGCACTTTCTCGCTGTCCTTCTGGTCCTGAGCGTTCTACTGCTAAGGTTGTGAATGTTATTGAGTCAGGTCAGGAAGGAGATGCCAATCAATCAATTTCCCCTTCGGTTTTTTCACTCTGTTGTGATGGACCAGGTTTGCAGTCCTTGCAGTGTGACAATCCTGGCATTACTGTTGTGCTGGGGTGGTTAGAGAATGGGTTTGTGAGACCGCCCCATGGACGGATGAGGGGGTCGGCTATTGGGCTATGAAAGTTGTGGGTGGAGCTTAATCGTCTTTCGGTAGTCAATGGACTCCTGTGTAGGACATTATCCCACTAACCTACTGGTGCTAAGGTGCTGCTGGGGGTGATTCCATCATCCTTAGTGCCACACCTTCTCCAGCAGTTGCATGGAGGTCCAGCTGCTGCTCATTTTGCTGCAGAACGTGTCTGGGAGAAGGCTAGACACACTGTTGCTCACTGCCTGTTCTCAGACTATGTGCTAGTCCATGCAGTGCCCGAAGTCCTCCCCAGTGATCAGGACAGCAGTTTGAGACCAAAAATATACAGACTCTGCTGTCTGCTTAATGTTAAGAAAACATGCACCACGTCTTACAACCCCAAATCTGATGGCATGGTGGACGGCTATAACAGGACATTGAATGATCAGCTGGCGAAGTAGGGTGAATGGGACAGTTTTGTTAAGCAAATTTCATCACATGCCAGGACTACGTTTTCTCTATTTTTTTTTATGCTTTGGTCGGGTGGCCTGGATCCCTGCTGATGTTCTTTCGCCTCTCTGTTTGCTCAGACACTTTTCTTCCCCACTCCCTGCTTGCTTGCATTTTTTTACTCTTCACTTTTTATCTTTTAACCAAAATTATGGGAAAATTGGGCTAAAACTACTTCATACCAGTGACTCCCAAGGACTATTTTTATTATAAATGTTTTCTAAAGGATTTTGAATCGAACGAGAAAGGACATGTCGAAGCCAGCTAATCAGCACAAGATGTAGATAGTTGTAAAATCTCTGTGCTTATATGTGACAGAAAGAACAAAGCTAAAAGGATAAGAGACAGTAATAATAAACAATCAAACTTAAACTGTCAGGTACAACCAAACACAGAGTTAATATCGGACACTAAGTCATATAAACTGGCTTTATTGAACATTATATTTCAGGAAAATCATTTTTGATTAATTACTTCATTACTGACCATAATGTTGATGTTATGTTTTTTTTGTATATATTTTTTGCAGCACTAGAGGCCTTTATTTTTTCGTTATTCCAACAGTAGGTAGACAGGAAAGAGGGCAAAGAGAGGGAGAGACATTTGGCAAAGGTCACCAGGTCAGGGAGTGGAACCCGGGACAGCCGCATTGAGGACTATAGCCTCTGCATATGGTTGCGCGCTTAACCCCTACACCACCACCGCCATGCCCATGTTATGTTTTTAACATAAACATGGTTACATGAATTTATTGAAGCACCCATTCTGATAGTCGACGCCTCCGAACTACAATTTTCTTTGCGAGAGCAGACAGCAAAGAAAAGGTGGGGTATGGAGTTCAATTTGTGTCAAAAATAAGTACATGTAATGTGAGGATGTTGTTGGTCTATGTTGTTGCCATGTGTCTTTAGTTGATGTCTATTGTCTTGACGTTTTTGCCATGTGTTGTTGCTTTATGGATATGTCTATGTTGCATATGTCTATGTTGCATGTGTGTTTGCTACAGATGTTGCACAGAGATATGTGTATGACTGTAGCTGCTGCTGCTGTGGTTATTACTCACTGCAATCTTACCAATTCATTTGCAGTAAACTAGTGTACACCTTGCAGTTGTTTTATGATGCTCTTGCCCCCTGTTGTTGGTTGATGCAGTCGTTTGCACGTCTGTAACTTCTGTGATTGGTCAATGTTATTGCTCTCTGCTGTTGGTCCATGCTGTTGGTTCATGTCGTTGGTCTTTGTCGTTGGTCAGTGTTGTTGTTGCCTATTCCCCACGTCATTAATAACGGTTGAAGTACGCCATATCTGATCTATGTATTTAGATATTACAAAAATATTGGTTTTTCAATATCAATGGTTTCAAAATGTTTATATTTTGCCATCGTTATATTTACTTCAGGCATTAAATAGGGCAGCACAGCAAGAGGATGGCATCCTGGGCTAAATAGCCTCAGGATAATGATGGAGGGTAATTTTATAGGCCTAAAACTTATATAATAACACCATGGAGTTCAGTCTTGTTACGGTGTATAAATGTGTGCCCACATTAGCAAGACTCAGACTGCTGTACATGGTATCTAGTGGAGTACTGAAAAATTTTAATGCTTTGTATGAAATCAGATATAAAATACCCAAAAACTTTGTTGTGACTACCCAGAGCCTCTGATTAAAGACACGGGTGGCATTCTCATAATTTTTAATATTAGTCTTCCAAGGATAACTATGTATTCTATATTGATATTAACATAAATGGCATTCATAAAAAAAATAAAAAAATAATATGTTAGCATCCATTGGCCTATTAAGCCACTGTTGAGGTAGGAAAACTTTACTCGCCGTCAGTTAATTCTTACATTACTCCTCACCTCTCCCCGACTCTTTATATTTGGCACCCCAAAGGACAATCCTCAGTCAGAGATCAGTTGTACGTTTCCACAAGTTTATTAAAACCAATCTGAATTCAGAGAGGGGACATCACACTTACACTGGTACCTGGAAACGTCTGTGTGCTGTCTCACTGGGGGTGCGCCACATTACATTTTATACCCCACGCTGCTATGCAGTACACATACACAATCATTCTGTCTGTGGATGTCTCCCCAGCAACAGTATCAAAGAAACAGAGATACATTTCATCATTTAATTAAAGAATTGTTTCCCACACGTCTTCAGGAATCTTCAGTGAGAGGAGTACCATGCCTCCCTAATCCACTGCCAGCTTCTCACGATACAGACAGAAAACACCTGCAAGCTTTAACCTTGAATAATAAACACTCATTGTGTGACCACATTAGAAGCTACTGTTTAAGGATTTTTCTAACTCTCAAAAGCATAACTAAAAACTCCTAATAATAATCAATCTATAAGCAGCAAATCCCAAATATATCTTAGCTTTAGCTACTAATGATAAGGCATTTATATTTCCACACCACCTAATGTCAGAATAAATTTTCAATTGGTTGAACTATGATTAAACAATCCAGTGGCCCAGACACTAGATACTGAAGTTAGACTTTAAGCCGGGTTGGGTCGTGCCTTGATGTCACGCAAGGGAGTCGGGTCGGATCAGGCTCAAAGCTTAGTCTATTTAGTTGTAGTGGATACAAAATGTGGTTAAAGTTATTATAAAATAGAGGACTAGTACTTTAGTTGTTGTCTACTCTTTTGTGAAAAGAGAGGAAGTACAGCAGGTAATTCGACACGGGCAGAGCATGAAGCGCGCACGTGAACATGGCCCCGGCCAGCATTCTGATCCATTTTTCTCGTCCACATCACATTTTGGATGTGCTCAGAGTCAGCATGGATCCAATCCTACAGCTGCTGGAGCGGGGACAAATAGCACATCTGTCTGCTCTGCCCTGACCTGCATGACACGCACGTCTGGGTAGGACCTGCCCTGGGCCAGTGCTTGCTGTGGAATGAATAATTTTTATTTAAGGTATGACTGCTACAGTCAGCCAGTTCGTGCGGGGCACCACTGCACTCTCAAGGAACACTTGGTTACACCGCTATCAGTCGGTGGTGGGCACCGCACGGACCGACTGGATCCACTAGCAGTAATAACTTCAATAAAATATTTATTCACACTGGGTTTCCTTCGGGCACGCGCCCATAATTAAAGCTCGGGTCAGGCTTTTATGCCCGCGGGCCTGGCCCGGGTAGGGATTGAGCTGGATTCACTGAGCCCGATCTATACTCTACTAGATACCATGTACAGCAGTCTGAGTCCTGCTAATGTGGGCACACATTTATACACAGTAACTAGACTGAACTCCATTTCCCAATTTCACCAAATAAACAAAACAAATTTGAAGGAATTGTACACCAACTAAGCTCTTCTTCCCGCTGTCTCAATGTTTTACCCACAGCTTTCCTTAAGAAAGCTTTGCCTGTCGGAAAGTCCGATTTTACTCAAACACATCCCTTTTGTCAGGTGTTTTTCCCCAGGCACTAAAAACAGCAATTATTAAACCGCTATTGAGAAAGAGCAACTTGGACAAGCTGCTACTGCAGAACTACCGGCCTATCTCAAACCTCCCCTTCATCAGTAAGATTATTGAAAAAGCTGTGTTTCAGCAGTTAAACAACTTCTTAACAATGACCAGCCGCTTTGATGTCTTCCAGTGAGGCTTTTGTGCTCACAACAGTACAGAGACTACCCTTGTCAAGGTGTTGAATTACATGTGTATATGCAGACTGTGGAAGAACCACAGCGCCGGTATTATTGGACCTTTGTGCAGCATTAAACACAGTTGATCACTCCATTTTATTAGAGCGCCTGGAAAACTGGGTCGGCCTTTCTGGAATAGCACTCGATTGGTTTAAATCTTACTTGAAGAAGGACAGGTACTTTTTTGTGTCGGTAGGTAACTTTACATCAGAGACCACAAAAATCACATGTGGCATTCCCCAAGGGTCCATTTTAGGGTCCCTCCTATTTAATATCTACATGCTCCCCCTAACTCAGATTATAATTAACAACAGTATAAGTTATCATAACTATGCAGATGACACACAGCTATACATTACAATGTCACCAGGTGACCCTCCTTGAACCGCCACCTTAAAATGGTGGAGGGGTTTGAGGGCTCAAATGATCCTAGAGGCTATGTTGTCTGGGGCCTAAATGCCCCTGGTAGGGTCTCCCATGGCAAACAGGCTCTAGGTGATGGGTCAGACAAAGAGTGGTTCAAGAATCCCTCATGAAGAACAAAATATCGAGGCACGTGACGTCACCAGGTACGGCGGAGCCGGGGTCACACCCTGGAGCCAGGCCTGGGGTCGGGACTCGTCGGAGAGCACCTGGTGGCCGGGTTGCTCCTCGCGGGACCCGGCCGGGCCAAGCCCGAACGAGAGACGCGAGGCCATCCCCCAGTGGGCCCACCACCTGCAGGGGGAACCGAGGAGGAGAAAGCCGGACAGACTTGGCAGGCTCAAGCGCATAGTGAGGGTCTGCTGGGAACGCCTGGCGGAGCCCTCGGCCAGGGAAGTATTCAACTCCCACCTCCGGGAGAGCTTCGACCAGATCCCGGGGGATGTTGGAGACAAAGAGTCCGAGTGGACCATGTTCTCTGCATCTATTGTCGATGCTGCTGCCCATAGCTGCGGCCGTAAGGTCTGCGGTGCCTGTCGCGGCGGCAATCCCAGAACCCGGTGGTGGACTCCGGCAGTAAGGGATGCTGTCAAGCTGAAGAAGGAGTCCTATCGGCTGTGGTTGGCTTGTGGGACTCCTGAGGCGGCTGACGGGTACCGTGAGGCCAAGCGTGCTGCGGCCCGGGCTGTAGCAGAGGCAAAAACACGGGCCTGGGAGGAGTTCGGTGAGGCCATGGAGGAGGACTACCGGTTGGCCTCGAAGCGATTCTGGCAAACTGTCTGGCGCCTCAGGAGGGGGAAGCAGTGCTTCGCCAACACTGTTTATAGTGGGGGTGGGAGACTGCTGACCTCGACTGAGGACATTATCGGGCGGTGGAAGGAGTACTTCGAGGATCTCCTCAATCCTGTCATCACGCATTCCGTGGTGGAAACAGAGGCTGGGGACTCGGGGTTGGACTCTTTCATCACCCACCGAGGTGGTTAAGAAGCTCCGCGGTGGCAAGGGAGTGGATGAGATCCGCCCTGAGTACCTCAAGTCTCTGGATGTTGTAGGGCTGTCATGGTTGCGTGGCGGTCGGGGACAGTGCCTCTGGACTGGCAGACTGGGGTGGTGGTCCCCCTCCATAAGAAGGGGGACCGGAGGGTGTGTTCCAACTACAGGGGAATCACACTCCTCAGCCTCCCTGGTAAGGCCTACGCCAGGGTATTGGAGAGGAGAGTCCGACCGATAGTCGAACCTCGGCTTCAGGAGGAGCAGTGTGGTTTTCGTCCCGGCCGTGGAACACTGGACCAGCTCTATACCCTCTACAGGGTGCTTGAGGGTTCATGGGAGTTTGCCCAAACGGTTCACATGTGTTTTGTGGACCTGGAGAAGGCATTCGACTGTGTCCCTCGTGATGCCCTGTGGGGGGTGCTCCAGGAGTATGGAATCGGGAGCCATTTATTAGGGGCCATCCGGTCCCTGTACGAACGGAGCTGGAGTTTGGTCCGCATTGCCGGCACTAAGTCGGACCTGTTCCCGGTGCATGTTGGACTCCGGCAGGGCTGCCCTTTATAACCGGTCCTGTTCATAACTTTTATGGACAGGATTTCTAGACACAGCCAAGGGCCGGAGGGGGTCTGGTTTGGGGACCAGTGGATTTCGTCTCTTCTTTTTGCAGATGACGTGGTCCTGCTGGCCCCCTCTAGCCAAGACCTACAGCATGCGCTGTGGCGGTTCGCAGCAGAGTGTGAAGCGGCTGGGATGAGGATCAGCTCCTGCAAGGCGGAGGCCATGGTACTCGACCAGAAAAGGGTGGCTTGTCCTCTTCAGGTTGGAAGGGAGTTCCTGCGTCAAGTGGAGGAGTTTAAGTATCTCGGGGTCTTTTTCACGAGTGAGGGAAGAATGGAGCAGGAGATCGACAGACGGATCGGTGCGGCTGCCACAGTAATGGGGGGGCTGTGCTGGTCCGTTGTGGTGAAGAGAGAGCTGAGCCGAAAAGCAAAGCTCTCAATTTACCGGTCGGTCTACGTTCCTACCCTCACCTATGGTCATGAACTCCTGACCGAAAGAATGAGATCCCGGATACAAGCGGCTGAAATGAGCTTCCTCCGTAGGGTGGCCGGGCACTCCCTTAGAGATAGGGTGAGGAGCTTGGCCATCCGGGAGGGGCTCGGAGTAGAGCCGCTGCTGCTCCACATCGAGAGGAGCCAGTTGAGGTGGCTCGGGCATCTATACCGGATGCCTCTTGGACGCCTTCCTCGGGAGGTGTTCCAGGCACGTCCCACCGGGAGGAGGCCCAGGGGACTGCCCAGGACACGCTGGAGGGACTATGTCTCTCGGCTGGCCTGGGAACGCCTTGGGCTCCCCCTGGAGGAACTGGAGGAGGTGTCTGGAGAGAGGCACGTCTGGGCGTCTCTGCTGAGTCTGCTGCCCCCGCGACCCGGTCCCGGATAAGCGGAAGACGACGAACGAACGAACGAACAGGTGACTATAAACACATTCAAGCCCTTGGAAGAAATCAATGCATGGATGTGACAAAATGTTCTTCAAATGAATCAAAGCTAAACTGAAGTAATCATTTTTGGATCAAAGGAAGAGCATTCAAAAATTAGCACACGGCTTTAATTAATACAGCCAGACACCACCAATTAGGCTCGAAATCTGGGTGTAGTTATGGACTCAGACATGAGCCTTCAGAGGCACATAATGACAGTAACAAGTTTGGCCTTCCATCACCTAAAGAACATCTCCAGGATTAATGGACTAATGTCTCAGCAGGACCTTAAAAAAATAATTCATGCATTCATCTTTAGTAGAATTAATTACTGCAACAGTGTCTTCACAGGTCTGCATAAAAAATCATTCAGACAGCTGCAGTTGATCCAGAATGCTGCTGCCCACGTCCTCACTAAAACTAAGAAAGTCGAGCACATCACCCCATTTCTAAACTCCTTACACTCGTTCCCAGTGTCTCAAAGAACAGACTTTAAAATACTTCTGTTAGTCTATAAATCACTGAATGACTTAACACCAAAATACATTACAGACTTGTTGTCAGTGTATCAACCACCCGGACCTCTCAGGTCTTCTGGCTCAAATCTACTCTGCATACCCAGACTCAGAACCAAACATGGAGAAGCAGCTTTTAGTTCTTATGCTCCACTAATCTGGAATAGACTCCCAGAAAACTGTAAAAGCACTAAAACCTGTTCTTTATATGGAGATTAAAAACATATTTGTTTAGAGTGGCCTTTGACTGTGCTATCTAAATATTATTAGTCTAGTTTTCAGTCCAACTTTCCTTTCATTTTCTTAACAATACTTTTATTAATTTTTCATTTTTTATCTTTTTTATTATCATCTTATCATTTAAATTATTAATTTTTATTCTTTGAATTATTTGTGTTCATTAATTATTTAATTAATTACCTTTATGCCATTGTAATGTACTTTTCCTATTATGTCTCATTTTCTTTTTTTCATGTACAGCATTTTGATTGTCTTGCTACTGAAATGTGGTATATAAATAAACTTGCCTTGCCTTGCCATGCCTTTTGTGGCCCATAGGGCTGGATGGTGAAAGGGCCTGGTCCATGTTGTCACGGAGTGACATTTTGGACTTTGCTTGTGGCTTTGTGCTAACTTTTGTTTAGTTGTTTCCATTTTGGATTGGGCTTCATGTTTATTAGTTTCTTTTCCTCCCCCTATCATTTCCTAGTATGTATTGTAGTCCTGCTTTAGTTATTGTTTTCATTTGGTTTGTTTATTTTTTTAACTTAGATTCTCCTTATGGACTCTTTGTTTATTTCTTAGGTTATTGTTTCTATGTTCCCCTGTAGTTTCTCTGTTTACTTTAGTTTATAGTTATTCTAGTTCTTTATTTCCTCCTCTGATTTATTCTCTTGCTTAGTTTGTGTTTTCTGTTGTTTATTTAGTCCTTTCACTCTTCCTCAGCCTTTGTATTTGTTTCACCTGTTCCTGCTGCTTCCCTGCCTCCTTGTCGCACCTGTTCTCAGTTCCCTTGATTACCTGCCTTTGTCTTTCCCCAATATATTAGTTGGTTTGGTGTTTCTGTTTGTTGCTGGTTCCTTGTGTTCGTCACTACCCCTTTCCCTACCATGACTATGTTTTGTTTATGCTTCGCTTATGCTATGTTTTGCCAAGGTATCTGCAGTGTTTTGTAAGTTTTGTATTTTGTCTCTGATTCATACCTGCAGTGTTTTTGTTACGTTTTTGACCTTTTTGAGAATAAACTAAGATGTGGCTGCCAAGCTCTTGTCTGCACTTTGGTCCGACCCAAAATCCCTCTTTGACACATGTCTGATTTTGTTACTAGGATGTGGAGAGGGTTCATGCCTCTGAGGCCATGGAAAGACAAAAATCCTATTATGATGAAGAGGTTTATCAGGCAGGTTCTCTGGTGTGGCTCAACAACCCAACCGAGAGCCGCACAAAGTTGGCATTGCATTGGAAAGGCCCTTAACAGGTGGTGCAGGTGCTGTCCTCCAGTGATAAGGCAGCTCTGACGAACCCTGGAATGAACCTAGGTGGTGCATCATGAGAGACTGAAACTGTATGCCTTGCCCCTGCCATCTCAGACTGGTTTTGGTTTGCTGGTGGCACTGGCTGGTTCTCAAGGGAGCGACAATGTTCTTACAGAGCCTGAGTTACCCTTACCTGTGCGAGCCCGTCTAGGAAGGACCGTGCGGCTTCCTTCCCATATAAAGGACTATGTTGTTTGAGAATTATTTCATCTGTTAGTTGTGCTGACATGTTTTGGCATAGTTTGCTTGTTTGTTGTGTTTCTGGTTTGTTTGGTATGCAGATGTTTTCTATCTATATGTGCCCTCACTGTTTGTGTTATTTCTTTTGTATTGGTGGTTTTCCGTGGTTTTGAAATGAGGACATTTCCTATGAAGGGTGGAGGGTGGGTGTAACAATTGTGTAACAATTGTGCTTGGGACGGTTGCTGGGAAAAATGAAGAGAGAAGGTGCGTGGTTACGGCTGCACCCACATGTTTGACTCATTTCGAATTACTGGAATTAGAACTACTTTCTTTATTGTGCTCCTAATAAAGGCTTTGACAAAACGCATAGTCAGCGAAGTAACATTATTGGTCAGTAATTACTGAAAATTGCAGAGGAAATGAGAAAATTTTAGTTTTTTGCGCTCAAACTGACAGGGGGGTCTCAGCTGGGCAGTGTCCGGCAGTGATTGTGGATATGCTATGCTTTGGTGAGGAGCCTAGCCAGCCTACTAGGTGCAGCGAGGGTATGCCGTGCCAGAGTGTGTGTGGCCAGCATACTAGTGTGCCTCTGGGGTTGAGGTGTAGGGTTGGTGGGGTGCCTGGTCTTTGGTATGCTGTGGTGGCCTTCCTCCAATGCTTCCTCCTGCCGCTCTGGCCCCGAGCCTGGTGCCTGGCTGCAGTTGCAGTCAGGGGAATGGAGCGGTGGAGCACGTCTTGAACCTGCACTAGGGTGCTCGCGGGTTGTGCTTGTCCCAGGGCACAGGTACGGGTACCTGGCTGGCGCATATTTACTTTATTTTAAAAATTTTTATATACATTTTTTTGCTTCTCTCCAATAGACTAGGAAGGGCTGGGTGGTTTGACGGGCTTGGCGGTGTGCTTCTCCACTGGCTACCGTGTCTGGCGTGAGGGTGTGGGGCTGGAGGGTGGCAGAGGACCTTTGCAACGTATGGGGTGGGGGGTTTGTGTCCTCTTTTTGTATGTGTGGTTGCTGGCATTTGTATCAGCTGAGTGGTCGCAAAGGAGTAGGACTGGTTGTTGTTTTTCCCTGGGCTGTCGTTGCAATGAAAGTGATGTGGTGTGATTGTGGGTAGATGGTGGGGGCCGTTGGCCCCGGGTGCTCGCCGGCAGCCAGGGACTGCTTGCCGGGTGAGTTTGTCCCATCTTGGTGTGGTGTCAAGGGGTTCGTTGTAAGTATGGTGCAAGGTGGTGTCTGCACATTTCGTTTGTGGGCGGAGGCTGGGGTGGCGTTGTGGAAGGCCCTTGCCTTGCCGTTGGCACGAGCTGTGTGGTGGGGGGCAGAATGTGGCAGGGGTGCTTGGAGAAGGGCTGTGTGTGGAGCTTGCACTGTGTGGATGTGTCTTCATGGGCTTTTCAGGGGTGGAGCTCATCTGTGGGGGTGTACCTCCATGGCAGCATGTGTTCGATATCTGTGTTCTGTTTGGGGTTTATGTGGTGTGCGAGGCTGATGGGGTTGAGATTGAAATTCAGTGGGGGGTTGGGACTGTTTCGTCCTGGGACGGCTCTGGTTAGCTGGCTCGTTTGGACCAGCTGGACCCCTCTTTTGTTTGTGGCCTCATCTCTGGATGGGGATGAGGGTTGTTGGGGGCTGGGTTCGGAGCGGGGGGTCAGGGTCAGGGACTGGGGTCGTTTGAGTTCAGGCAGTGAATCTGGACTGGTGCTGGGGCAGTCTGCCTGTCTCCACCTCCTGGGTCCGGTTGCACCTCTGGGGTATCGGTACCAGGACCTGGGAGTATAGAGTATGTATGGGAAGTGTGGATGAGTGTACAACATCCATTGTTGTGTGTCTTAACGTTGAGTGTGTGGATGTGAGTGTTTTATGTGTCCGCATGTCCGCATGTTTTTGTGTCATGTTGGGTCTTGGCTGCTGCTGGATCAGCTTAGGTCCCCCATCAAATGTGGGGCCTTTCTCCTCCCCGCCACACTCCCTGCCGGTGTCTTTGCCCACTGGCGTATTGCTGGTTCTCGGTGTCCAGGGCTGGGTGCTTTGAGGGGGGATTGCTCAATCCAAGGGGATTGCTCAATCCAGCTCTCCATCCAATGGGTCCGGACTTCCCTAAACCTGAAAGATCTTAGTAAGCAGGTTTACTAAAGGTTCTGTTTAAGCTGATGTCGGGAAATGACACGCTTAACCTCTGACTACCTGCATCCAGAAGTCTCGCCCTTCTTCAACTGGAGGTCAGGACGACCAAGTAGCCCACAGCAATCATCCACTCCTCGACAGTCACTTCTGTCAACGGCTGCTCATTCCCTAATATCACAGCTGGCTCTTGGTATATGGGTTAGGTTAATTTTAGTGACTCGGCGTGAGCCCCAAGGGCGCTGTTTTAACAAGCTTGGCTAAGGCAACCTATAAAAACCTCCTAAAATCTCTTAGAACCAGGCAACAAGACTTTTTACCACCAATGAAAAACCAACAATAAGGTGACTCAAATAATTGGATGTCCACTATTTATCTAGAATTTTATATGCTTTCTTTAATTAGTAACGCTTTTGCAAGGGTCAGTAACAGCTTAAATTCGGCAACACGTAATAATTTTAATAATAGAAATAAATCAATCAATTCAACCTGTCTTTCCCTGATGCTGAAACTAGTGAGTTTGGAGAGGCTTTGAAGATGGAGGCTCATCCATGCACCCGATGGGGATGTTTTTTCTGGTAACAACGAGCGATTTCTTGAAAGAAAGACGGCTTAATCTTGAATTTTCTTCCTCTAAGTGAACAGGCACTGATTCTCCAGGTTTTGTTGGTGAAACGGGAACTTTGTTGTCATATGTCTCAGAAGATAGTAGCTTCCAGAGGCTGAAACGTTGAAGGAAACCCCGGTGGTATAAATGAGGTTGATTCAGGACTTCCAGAAGCCTGAACCTTAGAGCAATCAGTTCACAGATCAAGTTCACTTCTGTTGTCTGGATAAAAAGGCTGTAGATGAAATCAGATTCTAAATTTCGAGGCACAGTCCTTCCAGGGCACACGGGTTGATCTTCTTTTTAATGCAGTCGATCAGCTGGCTGTGTCTCTGGTCCTCTGCTTCATCTGTAGCGTCTTTCTCCGTCCGATCTTGTTCGCTGGTCTTCTGCGAGGAAACAATCGCAATTCCCTTTTTTGCTATTGCTTTTATAGCGCAGATGCTCTTACAGGTCAGCCCTTTGTTAGGCTTCTCCGTGCTATTGCCCAATATGTTATTGCTCAATACTTAGTCATGGTCACCGTGACTTTCTGGTGCTGTTTTTTGGCCTTGAAGATACCAGTAATAGCCACGCAGCTGGCTGTAATCTCGTCCTCCCTTCCTTGTGTTGCTTGTTGGTCTTTAAAAGATTCGCTGTCAGGATGCAGCTGGCTTTATCCTGTTCCTCCCTTCTTCATGTTGTTTGTTGGCCTTCAAAAGGTTCGCTGTCAGCCCGCAGCCGGCTCTCTTCACTCCTAATCATCCTACAGTTCTCTCCCTAATCTGCTCAGTCTTAAACTTTATACAGTATTATACATTCCATTCTCAGCTTTCTGCATTTACTTTTAAACACAGTTATAAAACCATCACTTCATTCTTTTTATTCATACATCACAACTGATCAACATTATATCTCTTTCATATATAGCTGATTGAGAATTTTTAAACCTTAATGTTTTTGTTTTTAATTATCAGTTCTCAAACATATTTCAATCATACGTCTTTTACTTGATAATCAAAGATTACTCATTTCATTTACTAGTTGTTTAACTTGATAATCAAAGATTGCTCATTTCATTTATTATTTGTTTAACTTGATAATCAAAAATGACTCATTTCATTTAATACTTATAAAAAATGGAAAATCATCATACATTATTTCCTTGGTTATACTTGTTGTTTATACTTCTGCAAAAGATAAGTGTCGGGGAAGGACTGTGGGTCGGACCAAAGCGCAGACAAGAGCTCGGTAGCCGCATCATAGTTACTTCCTTGTTTATTCATAAAAGTCCAAAAGGTAACAAAACACACTGCAGGGATGAAACAAGGACTAGATCAAAACTTGCGCAAACCTGCAGGTACTCATAGCAAGGCATAGCATAGTCCAAACGAAGCATAGCTATCCAAAGCGTAGCATAAACGAAGCATGAACAAAGCATAGACATAGAAACGTAGCATAGAAACGTAGCATAAACGAAGCATAGACATCACCGACATAGAAACAAGGAACCAGCCAGGAAATAAACAAACAGAACAACTAATATACACAGAGCACAGAGAGGGGAACAAAAGGCAGGTAATCAAAGAAACAGGGAACAGGTGTGACAAGGAACAGGTGAAACAAATACAAAGGCTGAGGATGGGTGAAAGGACTGAAACAGAAAACACAAACTAAGCAAGTGAATAAATCAGAGGAGGAAATAAAGAACTAGAATAACTATGAACTAAAGCAAACAGAGAAACTAGAGGGGAACATAGAAACAATAACTTAAGAAATAAACAAAGAGCCATAAGGAGAATCAAAATTACAAAATAAACCAACAAGTCCAAAATGTCACTCCATGACATAACCCCCTCCTCAAGGTCGGATTCCAGACGACCACTTGGAGACTAAAACAAAAGTTCAAAAAAACCCGACCAGGGCGGAGGGGGCCCCGGAAGGAGGGCAAGAGTCCAAAACACAAACCAGGGTGGGTGGAGGGGGGCCTTGGGAGGAGGGCCAGAGTCCAAAACAAAAATAACTCCCAATAAACAAAACAACAAAACCAAAGACCATAATCTCCAGGGGCGCATAACAAAATCCAGGAGGCCGATGATCCGGAGGCCTGCGACGAAGTAGCCAGCGAAGTGGTTGATGATCCGGAGGCCGGCAATGACGAAGTAGCCATCGAAGTGGTTGATGATCCGGAGGCCGGCAGTGACGAAGTAGCCATCGAAGTGGTTGATGATCCGGAGGCCGGCAGTGACGAAGTAGCCATCGAAGTGGTTGATGATCCGGAGGCCGGCAGTGACGAAGTAGCCATCGAAGTGGTTGATGATCCGGAGGCCGGCAGTGACGAAGTAGCCAGCGAAGTGGTTGATGATCCGGGGGCCGGCAGTGACGAAGTAGCCAGCGATGAAGGAGCCAATGTCTCGGAGGTCTGCGGCGAGGATGCAGGCGCCTCGGAGGTCTGCGGCGAGGATGCAGGCTGCTTGGAGTCCGACAGCGGAGATGCCAGGCAAACCCACGAAGCGAGGAGTCAAGCAGTGTATGACGTGGCGAGATCCTCAGAGACTTGGCCCTGGCGTCCAACTTGGACCCAGGCAGAAACCCTAAAGACTTGGCCCTGGCGTCCAACTTGGACCCAGGCAGAAACCCTGAAGACTTGGCCCTGGCGTCCGGTTCGGAGTCAGGCAAAGAGTCAGGCAAAGAGTCAGGCAAAGAGTGAGGCAAAGAGTCAGACAAAGAGTCAGGCAAAGAGTCAGGCAAAGAGTCAGGCAAAGAGTCAAACAAAGTCAAAAAGTCAGTCCGTATCTCCAGTAACACCCCCCAGAGGAAACTGAGCAGGTGCTCAGGACCAGGTCTTGGAGACAGCCCATCCATGGGCTCCACCGAAGCATGGTGTGTGAATGGAGGCAGCCCGCCCACGGGCTCCTCCGTGTCAAGACGAGGCTCTGTAGACCCGGCGACGGCCGGCTGAGGCTCCGTAGATCCGGCGACGACCGGCTGAGGTTCCGTAGATCCGGCGACGGCCGGCTGAGGCTCTGTTGATCCGGCGGCGGCCGGCTGAGGCTCTGTAGATCCGGCGACGGCCGGCTGAGGCTCTGTAGATCCGGCGGCGGCCGGCTGAGGCTCTGTAGGCTTAGCTGCATGCTGTGAGTCCAGAGGCATGGCTGCCTTAACGGCCATAAGAAGAGGATCGAAGGGACCTCTAGCGGAGAGTGGAGCTGGAGCGTCTAGCCATCCCTCTGCAAGAAACTTATCTAGTAAGATAGTGTGCACGTCAACCAGATCCTGAGGATTGATAGTCAAGTGAGGAACACACTCTAGGCAACATGACTTCATAAGTTCCTTTTTGATCTCCTGCAACCCGGCCTGAACCCATGGCAGAGCAGGAGGTCGTACCGACGACCGGAGACCAGCAGAGGGCATGACGAGCTCAGGTGCTGCTACTGCTGCTGCGGAAATGGCAAGCTCAGGCACTGCTGCTGCTGCAGCTGCTACTGCGGACGTGAAGAGCTCAGGCGCTACTGTTGCTGCAGCAGTGGACGTGACGAGCTCAGGCGTTGCTGCTGCTGCGGACTGCTTGCGGCGCCGGCGACATCTCCGACGAGATGGGGCAGGCTCCGAACTGGGAGAATGTGCTGCAGGCAACTCTGGCTCCAAAAACGAGGAGGAAAAGTAGACTGGAGCTAGTGACTTACTCCGGGGATGAGGAGAGGGTGTGTGACGCAGCGGACCGGTACCCGGAAGAGGCCTAGCCAGTCTTGTGCCCCAAAACGGTGACCGCTGCTCTCTCTCCTCCTGATCCTGACGTGCGCTCTTCTCCACGGCACGTCGCAAATACTCAAACAAGGTAATCATCTCTGGTTCTGCTTGGTCCTCTTTTTGGCTGGTTCCTAATATCGGGGAAGGACTGTGGGTCGGACCAAAGCGCAGACAAGAGCTTGGTAGCTGCATCATAGTTACTTCCTTGTTTATTCATAAAAGTCCAAAAGGTAACAAAACACACAGCAGGGATGAAACAAGGACTAGATCAAAACTTGCGCAAACCTGCAGGTACTCATAGCAAGGCATAGCATAGTCCAAACGAAGCATAGCTATCCAAAGCGTAGCATAAACGAAGCATGAACAAAGCATAGACATAGAAACGTAGCATAGAAACGTAGCATAAACGAAGCATAGACATCACCGACATAGAAACAAGGAACCAGCCAGGAAATAAACAAACAGAACAACTAATATACACAGAGCACAGAGAGGGGAACAAAAGGCAGGTAATCAAAGAAACAGGGAACAGGTGTGACAAGGAACAGGTGAAACAAATACAAAGGCTGAGGATGGGTGAAAGGACTGAAACAGAAAACACAAACTAAGCAAGTGAATAAATCAGAGGAGGAAATAAAGAACTAGAATAACTATGTAAACAGAGAAACTAGAGGGGAACATAGAAACAATAACTTAAGAAATAAACAAAGAGCCATAAGGAGAATCAAAATTACAAAATACACCAACAAGTCCAAAATGTCACTCCATGACAATAAGACAGTTAATATGTGACTCCACACAGGCCTCTCCAGTCTCTCAGTCCCAGAATATGAGAATATACTTGTTTCACTCTACTGCTTCAACTGTGTATTTTAAGAATTGTTGCATGGATTACACAAAGGGATATTTATTGTAATTTTTATGGATTTAATGAATGTTGTATGGATTACATAGAAAGATCTCACCTTATTTTGACACCCCCTTCTTGAGATCAGACTGTATGCATGCCCAAAGTCCCACAGACTCCTTCTGGAGGACAGGTGGTGAGGTAGACCCCTCAGCAGCACGGAGTTGCTGCCATCCATGTGAGATGGTGTCAACAGGGCTATGCAGAGGCGAGAGCATTGGGGGTAAGGACAGAGGGGGGGAGAAGTGTTGAAGAGGGATTGCCGACATGACCTCGGCCATCAAGCCATCAGACAATTGTGGAGGACCCTTCTCGTGTCGCATGGCATCACCTGTTGCAGAAGTCTGGGAGATTAGCTCCTCCATTGAGGCAGGCTGGTGTTGCTCTTCGTCATCACCGGCAGAGGTTTGACAGGTCACGGTATTGGTGGTGACAGAGGTTTGAGTGCTGCCCTCTGCAGTAGTGATTGACACCTGGCATCCTTTGTCGTCAGTGCCTGGAGGAGGCGAATCAGGGGAGCTATGGGTGCCAATAGCAACAATCCTCCTGTCGAGTAGATGCAGGGTGGGCAACCAGAATCAATCTTTAGGATCTTCCCAGATGTCACTGATGATGGGGAGATACATTCCCCATGGCTGTGTCTTTATTCTAAAGGTGTGCGCAGCAGCCCCAAATGCCGATGTCCAGGTCACCTTGTATCGTGTCTGAAGAGTTTGGCTCATGGTCATGGAGATATAGGGAAGATCCCCAGGACCCTCAATGCAGAAAACACTAGTCACTGTAGCATAGTCAACAGCGATAGAGAGACAGTGGTGACACCAGTGTGCCTCAGGCATAACCCACAGGTATCTGAGCACTGAGGCTGAAATTCCACATCTGGAACAGGAGGCTATGTCCTGGAGAGATATATTGGAGGCCTGTAAGTAGAAATTTCAGGAACATAATGCTAACCCTGGATAATCACTTCCAGGGTTGAAGACTAAATGAAGAGACTGAACTACATATAGAAGTATGCGTTTCTAGCCAGCAGAATTGAGACTGTAGTGCTAGACTACTTATCTGTTCCATCTCTGGGCGGCCAGCCAAGGGGAGCGAAAAGGTGGAAGTTGGGTGTCACTTGACGAGGCGTTGGGGGAAGCAGCAGTGTCAAGGAAGAGAGGTCATAGGCCAAAACCATAATGGGAAGATTAGAAGTGAGTTGTAGCCAATAAAGGAGAGAGAGTACTCCCCATCCTAAGCTCCAAGCCACCAAGCTAGCTAGTTTTGCAAGCCAAATCCATTTGCCTTGTTTTTTGAAAGAGAGAGTTAGTTGCCCTAAATATGCGATGACGCCAAGAGCTAAGAGCACCTCCATTATTGCAGATAATATCTTAGAAGGTGTGCGACGGGTGGTATGAGGTCTGCTCAGCAGTATCACCAGCACTGAGGCAATGGTGTCGACACAGAGCCCCAGTGCTACCATCAGGCTTCTCTTCCAGTTAATGTTAACCTTACCCATAAGATAGGACGCAAACAGAGACAACGGCACTTCCCATCTGCGTATCCAGAAATGGCCAAAGATTAGTTTTACATATCCTTGAAGCACGATGAGAAAGGGTTAGGGTTAATGAAAGAACACAGACTGGTTCTTTACGGGAGGGTATTCTGTCCAAGGCAAAAAGACGTTCAGAGAGGTTGTGTTCCAGCAACTTTGGTTGGCATATTTTCAAGAACCATGAGTGACCTTAACATGGGTTAAGTTCCATGGTCCCACTCCAGCTCGGTAAAGTATAATTAACAAAAGAATAATACCGATAAGCAAAACAAAAAGCCTAAGAAAAGTCTTTAAACAAGACGCTTTATCCATAATCTTTATCTGTTTCCATAGCTTGGGTCGAGTAGAGGGACTTGTGTTGTCAGGGTCGTTGGGAGGCTCTTCGTCTTGGGCATTAAAAGTAGCTAAATAGCTGAGAGGAATCATGTCTGAATGCATCCTTGGCATGGTTATCCTCGGGAATAAACTGCTAATTCCAGTTGATCTGCTTCTTCAGCTCTGTTCACTCGTCCTTTGAGCAGAGTTTGATAAATGGGTGATGGGTAAGGCAATCCAGGTTCCAACCCCTTCCACACCAACTTCCACTGGCAGACTATCTAGTAGTCAGGTTGTATCTGTGGTCCTGCAAGGGTATATCCGTCTATGGCTCGCTTTTGTCTATAGGTCTGGTAAGCCAACCCTACTTCTGACAGGATACAGATTGACATGTGAATGTGTGGCCGTGAATCCTGAGTTCGACCTGATGGCCTGGCCGAGCCGGAATGGTACAATGTTGGTGTGGAGAGTTAGGGTAGACCGTGCTTTCTCTCACCGAAATGGGTAATTGGGTGTTGTTGAAGACGTATCTGCCATGTTGGTGCTCTTTAAGCTCCCCTTGATGACAGATGTCAAACACCTGTGTAGTACGCCTGTCTAGAGCCACCCTGTGGACAAATGGAAAAGTACACATACAATCACACTGCCCACAGCCTCACGGATACATCAGTAGGTATGTGGTGAATAACAGCAAGTACCAGTATGTAAAATGTAATATTTTTTGCCTGAAATCTTTCATATTTAAAGTTAATATTGACGTTAGAGACTGTTTCACCACAGATCAGAGCACTTTAAAATTTCTATGTAAATAAAAAATACACATTTCCCTAAGATTGTCTTGTCATGTAAACCTTTATTTCTCATAGTTTTATGCAGACAACTCTGCAGGACAAGAGACCACTATTCCAGGTATGGATGCTGTTTCCCAAAAGCTCCCAGTGATCCTCTTCACCCTGATGTCCTTCCATCCTCTACTCCATTTTGCGTCTATGCATCTTCTATTTTATATAAATATTTGCTTATGATTAGACAAAGTACTAATTCCCCATACTTCTGGACTGATTATCTGTTTTTTATTCTAATAAATAAATTATTTTACTAAAAAACATTTTTTTTTTGTTATCTGATGAGTTTGAGACTTGATGATAACAAAAGAAAAAGCGTGTTAATCAGTGTTTAGCAGGGTTTACAAATGAATCGAGCAGTGGTGAAGCAAAAAGTGTGGCTTAATGCAGGTTGGTAAAACATTACATGTTGGTAATGATTTAAACATTTCCTGCTTATGGACCCAGAGCAACTTAAGGAATAATAGAAGGAACTAGAAAATTTCGGAAGAAATTTAGATGGGGCCTGCCTCTTGGTGCGTGCTTCTGGGACCGGAGCTTGCTATTTTTATTAAAATTCATTGTCTATGCTATTATCAGCTTAAAATATTACTAGTAACTCTGGAAGACTGAGGCTTTTATTTTGAAATTTTCAGTAAGCCTTATTTTAAAAGGCCAACACTGGGTGAGCTCCAATATTAGTGTGAAGCCCAGTTCTGAAATGATCTATTGTTCAAAATGCAAAGGCTTTTATTTTGTAGAGCATGTTTTGTCTTATTTTGAAAGTCCAGCATGGTTGTACTTTCAGGTCTGGGTTAGTTCCATTAGTTAAATAGAACCCGCTTGCTATTTAAAAATCATTTTTCATGCTCTTGTCAGCTCACAAAATCCATAGTAACTCTGGAAGACTGAGGCTTTTATTTTGGAAGTTTCAGTAAGGCTGTTTCAAAGGACCAGCATAGTCCCATTCCCATCACTGGGGGAGCTCCAACAGTAGTGTGAAGCCCACTCCTGCAATCATCTATTGTTTAAAGGCTTTTATTTTGTAGAGCAGGTTTTGTCTTATTTTGAAAATCAAGCATGGTTGTCCTTTCAGGTCTGGGTTATTTCTATTAGTTATATAGAACCTGCTTGCTATTGTAAAACCATTGTGTATGTTATTATAAGCTTTAAATAATCATTAGTAAGCATGGAGGGTTGATGAAAGAAATTGCCCTTTAGGGTTAATCACAGTTGTCTGGGTGTTGAAACAGCAGTACATGCACAAAATGTCCGCCATGTAGTTGCCTCCTATGAAGATGGACAAAGGGTTAGGGGTCGGGTCATGTTTAAGCCATAGAAATGAATGAAAATCAATGAAAGTCAATGCAAAGTCCTCAGAAAGATAGTAATCCATGCATGTGTGTGTCGGTGTGTGTGTGTGTATGTGTGTGTGTGTGTGTGTGTGTGTGTGTGGGTGTGTGTGAGACACAGAGAGGCAGAAAGAAAGACAGAATCACATCCAGACATATACAGTAGGAGATACACAGAGCTATAAATAGAACAGTGAGGAAGGAATCAGCCAATCAGCAAAGAGCGTCAGTATAACTTGACACCTGCTGTTTCTCACTCACGCAGCACCTCACTCTGTGTCTCCCCTGGTCTAGGCTTTATAACATGGAGGTGCATGCTCCCGAACTACTGGCCATAACTCGGAAACCGTAGGGGCGATCGATGTCATTCTTGGACCGTTTTTATCAGCACGGACAGGGGAACATTAATATTCATCCTTTATTAGTGAAAATATAATAATAAAGACACAACACTGGGTGAAAAGAGAGGGAAAATGGCAAAAAAGACAAAAACGCCTGAACATGCTCCCGAACAAAGTCTAATATCTCGGAAACCGTACATGGTATTTGAATAATTGTTAAACTATGGGCGAAAGCCATCCCTCGTCCCCAATCATGGAGATTTTCATAGCTCTATGTCATTTACAGTATAAAATAGGAGTATGGAAAGACATGGTGTCACTCATGGATTACTGGTCAAACTGTCATTGAAAATACATGGGAGAAGGCCTACAGAAATCTGCTGACTCTTGGCGATCGAGGGGGTTTTGACAGAAAACTATGAGACCTAGAACAATGTTGAAGTTATTGTGTGAAAGCAGAGGCCCGGCCCTACGAACTGACTGAAAATTGTGACTTTAGAGCAAAATCTGTGGCCGTGAGTGCCAGTTAAAAATAATTTTTTCCTGAAAAAATCTCCTTTGTACACTAGTTAAACTGCCATCTCCAGAGTGTGATTTTCTTGCAAACTTTGTGTCGCTTGGAGTGTAATTTTAGAGAAACCGTAGCAGTTATCAACAAACCGTTTTCACTTCCGAAAAGCCGGCGGATTTTTCTATAAACTGAAAGTCAAACTGTGTTTCTAGGTGAAAGTATGGCGATACAGTAGAGCCTCAAAAACAGTGAATTTTGAGGATTCCTCCACCCCTGACTCCATTCATTCCTATGGGGATTTGGGGGGGGGGGGGGTTTTCGTTAATTACGTTGCCATGGTAACTCGAAACGCCAATAAAAGTAATAGCACACCTCCCGGGACCGAGCCGGACGTTTTGATGTATATATTGTGGGGGTGCGCGCTGCGGTTCGGGCTGCATTAACGGAGATAGGTTTTGACCAGGTGAATAATAATAGGTGCCTGCCATGCATTGCTATGGCAGGCCCCAATTAATCAACTGTTTACCTCTAAAGCTGCTCATCATATATTATCATTTGAAACAGTCAGTCAGTCAGTCATTTTCTACAGCTTATCCCGTAGTGGGTTGCGGGGAAGCTGGTGCCTCTCTCCAGCAGTCTATGGGTGAGAGGCAGGGTACACACTGGACAGGTCGGCAGTCCATCGCAGGGCAACACACAAACAACCATGCACACACTCAGTCATACACCTAAGGGCAATTTAGAGAGACCAATTAACCTAACAGGCATGTCTTTGGACTGTGAGAGGAAGCCAGAGTACTGGGTGAGATCCCACACATGCACAGGGAGAACATGTAAACTCCATGCAGAAAGACCCCCAGTCGGGAATCAATACCCAGACCTTCTTGCTGCAAGGCAACAGTGCTACCAACAGGCCACCGTGCAGCCCCTCACTTGAAACAAAAAATATTTATTAGCTAATTATCTTTTTTTTTTTTTTTTAAGATATTTTTTCGGCACTAGTGGCCTTTATTAACTTTTTGACAGTAGGTAGACAGGAAAGAGGGATAAAGAGAGGGGGAGACATTCGGCAAATGTCGCCGGGTCCGGGACTCGAACTCGGGACAGCTGCTTCCAGGGCTGTAGCCTCTGTATATGGTCGCGTGCTTAACCCCTACACGATTAGCGCCGCGCCCAGCTAATTATCTTTTAAATGGAATAATGCCATTTGCGGGACTGAAGGTGTAGTGCAATTTTCTTCACAACTTCTCCACACGTCATTAGACTGATTTAAATAAATGGTCCGTTCTTCTAAGCAATAGAACAGAACACAAACCATTTCCTGGAATTCCTATTGCCTGGATAAAACAATTCTTGGGCCTTTAAATTATGTGGCTTTGGGTGGAAAAGGGGTTAAAGTGGCCACATGGCTTCAGCAAGCAGCCTAATTGATTTAGCGTAGAACATCTAGGTCCTGAGCAATGAAGCAAAACTATGAGTTATCTCGTGTCTGGTCATGCATCTCCCGTAGCATTTATCATTAAATGAGTCAGTGACTGCGGCAAGTCAGTGACTCAATGCAATCTGCTGGGTTTCCTTAGATTGATTTTTTTATAACCAATTTGAATAATAAACTGAATCTGACTGCACTGTTTGATAGTTAGGATTAAATGATATGTATGTATCTGACTTAAAATCTGTATGATTTGATTGAAGTGCCTTGAGATGACATGTGTTGTGAATTGGATTGGCACTATATAAATTAAACTAAATTGAACTGAACTGAAACTGAATTTAATTGAAGTTTCCACCAAGTTACAAAAGTAACAGGTGGCTCACCAGCATATTGCAGGATAGGCGGCAGACCTGGTACTCATCTTTGTTGCCAATGAGTTGTGTTAGTATCAAACACTGGAGACGATGATGACAGCTTGTTTCATTTCTGCCAAACTGCTCTGTTGTGGATATTCTAATCAAAGTGGGAGAGAAGACAACTCATTAACAAGAGAAAGACCGGACTTTGTCTTTATAAGTTTATTCAAAGGTATACAGCGTTTGAAGACCCTGTCACTGAGCTAGTCAGTGAAGCAGAGCCCCAAACAGAATTTACAGACAGTATTTATACCTGTATGTGGGTGTTCTATCAACTTAAAAGAGTTTGGAAATATAGCCCCTAGACCCCTCCCCGGGTCAGAGGTAACAAAGTTATTTATGAGGGCACCCATCTACCATCCCTTGAGATACAACACTTCAGGGAGTGTTAACCATAAACTCTCCTGATAATGAATTTAGAACCCATCTACTCTAAGTAACCAAACACAGAGGTCATAGGGGAGAGGGGTAAAAAGAAGGTCAGAGCATTAAAAGAATTTTCCACAACACTCCTTTCTTCTGATCACAAGATAATCACATAACTAAAGGAAAATTCTACAAAACCATCACCCAAGATTATACTCAAAGTAAAACTAAGAAAATAATATACAACAAATACATGTGTTATTCCCATGGTCTTTTCTCTAAGATCTAATGTTCTCAAATTACTAGCAAAACAAAGGTTGAAATAAGAAGGATAACAACACTTTAAAATAATAAATCTCCAAATCTCTATTTATACCACTAGAATGCTGAACATCAGTATTAACTCCCCAAACAGTTTAGAGTTATTACATCATCATAGCATCTTAGGCAATATAAAATCCATCCTCATCCATACCGTCTGTTATCTCAAATGCAGAATCACCATAGTCATTACAAACAGAAATTAAGTCTACATTCATATCAACTGTCAGCATGGAAACATTAATCAGTCTCTTTACCATTCTTTTAACCATTGGAATAATGCAACATGAAAGAAAAATCAAAATCAAAAATAAAAATAAAAGAATTACTCCAATCTTTATTAACCAGGATGTCCAACCACCAGTAATGAACCAGAACCAAGGATTCCAAGAGGAACCCATATTTTCTTTCTGTTGAGTCATCAGCAACTCTTGTAATTTATCATGGATACTTGTCATGTTGTTAGACACATCAGGAATAAAAGTGCAACATTGTTCCCCAATTAAATGACAAACACCACCCCTGTCAGCTAACAGGTAATCCAAAGCCATTCTATTTTGCAAACTCATAGTTCTTCTAGCCTGCTGCTCCTTGGTCAGAACAGTGAAACCTTCCTCACAGTTTGATGCATCAGTTGCCACCAGACATTATCAGCATGATTATGGTAGTCAGAGAAGTGAAGAATCTCTCATCAAATCAGCTGATGAGTATTATTGGCGTAATTATTCAGATTAGTCACAAATTGTCTTTGCTGTACCTTTTCCCAAATAAACACAGGAGTAATAAAAATACTTGCAATACCAATCACCAGCATCAGAACAGACCATCTTCCATACAGCTGCATCGTGACCATGAAGTGGAATGTCCTTTCTTCTGGTACTGAAAGCGAATAGTTTTTTTTCCTTTTTTTTTTTCAGAGAAAACAAATCATAAACAAAATAAAAAAAATCCTGCTGCCTCTCCTGAGTGGCTTCTGCGCTTCAAGCTGCCCTGTTACCAGTCTGGTACAGGGGTTCGGTGGTTGGAAGCCCCTCTAGGCAGGGGATTCAGAACCAGAAGCAGAATTTGAAACGGACCTCTCCACCGTTTGTCTCTCCAGTGACGTCTCCTGGTGTCCCTAATCAGCACCCACTGTCCTGGCTGGAACTGGTGCAGGGGACTGTCAGTTACTGGGGGTAAGGCAGCTTTCACCGTCTGATGGGATAGAGAGAGAGAACATGACAGAACCTTACAATATTCCAACATGGAATGTTCAAAATGAGCAGTTGTTAGTGTGCTTAGGTTAGTGCTCGGTCTTCCCTCGGTATTTGCAGGTCTCCCAAAAAGGATTTCAAAAGGACTCAAATTAGCTCGGGATCTATTTCTCATCCGCATATACATAAGAACCAGAGGGAGAGCTTTTGGCCCGGACAACCTTGTTTCGTCACAGCATTTAGCCAATTTATTCTTTATTTTTCCATTTTCTTGTTCTACTGCTCCACCTGATTGTGGGTGGTAAGCACAATGTGTCTTTAACTGGAAACCTAGAAGCCTACTAATTTACTGCAAAGCTTTGTTAACAAAATGTGTCCCGTTATTACTGGAAATCACCTCTGGGACCCCCCAACGGGGAAGAATCTCTGTCCACAAAGATTTTGCAACAGCACTGCTGTCTGCATGTTTTGTTGGAAACGCTTCAACATATTTAGAAAACATGCCACAACCACCAAACGATATTTCTTCCCTTCAGCAGGTGTCAACTCAATTAAATCCATCATCAAATGCTGAAATGGGAACTGTGGAGGCAAATGTGCTGCTTGTAATTGTTCAAGAACCCTCGAGGGGTTGTGAGAAGCACATATCAAACATCTTTTACAATAATTTTCAGCTACCACTGAAAACCCATGTGTATACCAATATTTTTTAACCATATCCAGCATTCTCCCTTTGGACACATGATCCAATCCGTGCGTCCATTTAGCAAACCAGGGAAAAAAATGTTTAGGCAGGCATGGTCTACCATCAGAAAAATGCCAGCCAGAACTGCTGTTAAAGATACAGCCAGCTTTTCGCCGTTTTTCTTTTTCCTGTGGAGTAGCAAAAGATTGCATTTCAGGAACAGTGACAGCATGCGGATCAGTCAGAAAAAGAAACGTTTCATCTGAGGGGAAAGGCCTCAAAGCCGCAGCCTTTGCTGCCGAGTCCGCTGCTGCATTACCCCTTGAAACAGAATCAGGCTGTCCTGTGTGCGCAGCACACTTAACTACAGCCAAATGCGCGGGTAACAAAATAGCATCCAAAAGATCAGACACTTGTCTAGCATTCAAAATAGGTTTTCCATCCAATTTCAAAAAGGAGCGATGTTTCCACAATGCCCCAAAATGATGCACCACTCCAAAACAATATCTCTAATCTGTGTAAATAGTCACAGTCTTTCCTTCTGCCAACTTGCAAGCCTCAGTTAGAGCAATTAATTCAGCTGTTTGAGCAGAGTAGTGCGCCGGCAAAGGACCTGAGCGCAAAACAGTTGAGTCGGAGCCCACTGCAAACCCTACTTGATTCAATCCCACAGCAGAATGGGAGGAAGACCCATCTATGTACAAAACAAGATCAGGGTTAGACAAAGGGGTGTCTTGCAAGTCAGGACGAGGGGTACAAACAACATTTAACACAGCTGCACAGTCATGACTCTCACCATCCTCCTCAGTAGGCAGAAGTGTGGCTGGGTTTAAAGTGTTACAACGTTTAATTGTAATGTTAGTCATATCCAGTGATATTGAGGTATACCTAAACCACCTTGCTGCTGATAGATGAGATGTCTTTTTTTCCAGGAGGATGATAGAAACAGAATGTGGAACAAAAACTGTCAGTGGATTATATCCAACAATGTCACGTGACGCTAACACTGCTTTCTCAGCTGCAGCAATAGCGCGCAAACAACCAGGTAAGCCGGCTGCAACTGCATCAAGCTTACTGGAATAATAAGCCACAGGTTGCAATTTATCACCATGGAATTGCAACAACACAGATGACATGAAACCAGATTTTTCATCCACCATTTGAATAAATGGCTTGTCAGAGTTTGGTAAAGCCAATGCTGGCGCAGAATACAGGGCTGTTTTTAAATCAATGAAAGGCAGTTCTGCCTCATCTGTCCATTGAATTTTGTCTGCAGCTGCCAGACTCTGCCCATATATTAAACTTGCCAATGGCGCTTCCAACTCAGAGTAATTCAGAATGTGAGCTCTGCAATAGCCTGTCATACCCAAAAATAACATCATTTGTTTCTTTGTGACAGGTTTTGGGATTTTCAGAACTGCTACAATGCGCTGAGGGGTCAGTTTTCTGCTTTTATGTGAGAGAACATGACCAAGAAATGTCACTTCTTCTTCCACAAACTGCATTTTAGATTTTGAAACTTTGTGACCCTTTTTATGAAGATGTTGAAGAAGTTTTAAGGTGTCATTCCTACATTGATCCGCGGATCCTGCTGATAATAATAAATCATCAACATACTGTGTAAGGACAGTTCCAGGAGACAGAGTCACATCAGCCAGAGAGTCCTTCAGAGCTGTGTTAAAAATAGTCGGACTCTCAGTGTAGCCCTGACAAAGACGGGTAAAACAATATGGCTTCCCATTAAACTCAAAAGCAAACTAATACTGACTGTCCTTGTGTACAGGGACAGAAAAAATGCATTTGCCATGTCTATCACTGAAAAATATTTAGCTTCTGGCGGAATTTGTGACAAAATTGTAGAAGGGTTCGGAACTGATGGCGCGCGGGCCACAACAGACTGGTTGACAGCCTGAAGGTCCATGACAAATCTCCATTTGTCAGGTACCCCAGGGGGCCTAATTTTCTTTTACAGGGAACAACGATGTTCTCACAGGTGAATTTGGACAGGGTACAATTACCTCAACTTTAAGGAGGGAATCAAAAACAGGAAGAATCCACTCCAAAGCCTCATTTTTTAATAAGTATTGTTTCTGACATGGCCTGTAGTTTGATTTAGGAATAATAACAACTGGCTCACAATCTGTAAGAAGACCAACATCATATTTGTGAGCAGCCCATGAATCAGGCAGCTTTGCAAGATCTGCGTCCGCAAAAGAAGCAGTAGCTAAAAATAGATGTGAATGTGAAATGTGAAAGCTGCACTGTACGATTACAGACAACAGTGGGACAATGTCTTTTGAAAGCATTTTGAGAAGGAGACACAAACACATATGGGACACCTAACAAAAAACCCCACATCTTTCCATTCCATATTTTCAGACTTGGCCAATGATAGATGCTCCGCCGAACCAGAAACTTGAAAGAAATGCTGCTGTTGAGAGGTCAAAGTCACAGATAAAGCTGCTGTGTGATCAGTCCAGTACATGTCAGAGAGGTGCACTCTCTCATTTGTAATTTTGTACCAACTGTCCTCATAGTCTAAATCTGGTCCATCAGATATATATGAAGTACAATGCAGATCATCTGCAGCCATTATATCACTGTCAGGTGTCACAGCATTTACTGCCAATGTGACAAAATGTTGAGGTATAGGACCAACTGGAAGCTTCCACTCATATGCATATAAGGGTTGATCTGGAGCCCAATGTACTGCAGTGTAGTCATAGTCAAAGTCCTTCTGAGTGTGAACTGTCAGTCCATCAGGGTTTGAAGTAATAGCAATAATCAATCTGCACATCAAATCTCTACCCGTCAAATTTAAAGGACACAAAGGAGACACCAAAAAAGAATGTTTTAACTGTACTCCCTGCGGAGTGGAACACTTTAGAGGAACAGAAAAACTTTCCCTAACTGTTTCACCTGAAGCAGAGACAGAATGAGCATAACAACCACTTAGTTTTGGCTGCTCTTTGATACATTTAGCTGATAAAACAGAGTGTGCCGCTCCCGAATCAACAACAAAAGAAATTTCTTCACCCATCACCATCATAGAAAACATAGGCATTCTTTTAAAAGCTGGGTTCTGTGTATGGAGATACGTGCCTGGTAAAACTACGGAGGCACCTTCTAAGTGTATTATGACCTCTATAACCAACCTATGTAAATCAGTATCATCAGGCAACCATGTGTGTGTGTGTGAAACCTCACGCTCCTTGAAAGATCCCTGCCCAATGCGAGTGGCAGCCAGAGTCCCCCCCCCCCACCCGTCATTTGCCGCTGTTAGGCAACAGCTCACATCTTGCTCTTACACTTCTCTCTTTCTCCTTTTTTTCACCCAACTACACTGTCCCCCAGCAGCACCTCTGAAGGAGTAATAGCAATCATAGAAGCACATTAACATTCACATCTGGTCTATATGAACTTGTAAACACAAAATAATCCTTATCCATTCTGTACAGGAGTGGGAGGAGGCAAAAGCATGAACAGCAATTCATGGGGTTTATAATATAATTTTACAATACCACCGGTGCAGCTCATAAAAAACAACTTCAGGTGCCAGAGCTCCAGTGTGATCAGTATTAGGGAACAGGCCATTTACTCCAAGGGTGATAATCTGCAAATCTGTGGCAGCAGAGTGAGTCAGTAGGTGAAAGAGTGCATTAGGAACCGATCTGAGGACGACACCTAAGACCTTTTGGCATTAGTGAGAAAATACATGCTGTAGTCTTTTAAAGTCAACCACAAAGCATTAACCTTTCAGCTTGCTGTATTCAAGACGCTTATTTTAAAAAGTATTTATCACTAAACATTATAAGAAACTCATGTACCCAGCTGGTACCTTGCCCGCTTCATGTTGGGAAGCTTGTGGACATGTTTAAGGTGCAAACGTATGGGCACATTTAACATTTCTCCACCGCAGGAACTCTCGTTTTTGAAAAGGTTTAGTTCGCGTGTCTTTGAACTTTGGTGTTTTGTTGAGCATAAATGCGCATTTCCACCAGTTTTGGGAACCAAGCATGAGTTATCAACAATCGGAGTTACACAGCGTGGTAGAGAGGCAGTGGAGCTTGCTGAGCTGTGCGCAGTGTTTCTTTTAATGTTAAAAGAGAGCATCCATAAACTACAATTAATCCTAATGAGACACTGACTCTGTGCAAGAACAATGGTATGTTTTCATTTTATTTCAGCGTCCGAGAGTGTAACAGAAACTAGTTATACAATGGGTGTTTAGTGTGTTTTTGTAAACATATTTCTATTTCATCCCTACTGACCGCCAGAGGCAGTGCTTCAAGCACTGAATGATCATTCTTGCGCATGCGCAGGTCGAGAAATTAATAACAACATGGTCACATGTGACCTACCGGTGGCTCACGTGAGTCTATATAGTCACATGACACCGGGAGCCCAGTCCCTTCCTTCTTCTTGCGCGCAGGTTGATGAATGCAGGTGTTGACTTGTGTTTGTTTGTTCCTCGTTTCTCTTGCTGCTTGCTGCCGGGAGCCTCGTGATCGTTTGTGGTCGGAGCTGCGGATGGTTCTGCCCTCCAGAGGCTGCGCAAGTTACCTTTTCTTCCAGGGTTTCTGGTAAGTTTGTTTGGCTCGCCGGTAGCGATTCTGCTCGTGCTGAGTCCGTTCATTCCTTTATACGTTGCTATTCCTGATTGTCTGACTCGCCGGTGGCGTTTTCTGCTTGTGTTGAGTCTATTTACTTTCTTCGGCAGTAGTTTGCTGCTCGCTTTGATTTGGCTCGCTGGTGGCGTTTTCCTCTGCTCGAGCCAACCGGCGCAGGCCCCTGGGACTGTCCACTAGAGAGGACCAGCTTTCTACAGAGCTGGCCCAGGTGAAGGCCCTCCTTCAGTCTCTCTGGGTGGATGGTGGCTGCAGTGAGTCTTCCCCTCCTGAACAGGGCAGGTCCTCGCATTGCTAGGATGATGTTATTTCGGTTGCGGCCTCAGGCACCCTCTTTCGAGAGGCCTTTCTGGAATTGGGCTCCCGGACCTCAGGTTCGGGCTCCGGTGCCTCTCTAGGAGGTGTGGGGGAACCGGTGTCTGCAGCTATTAAAACGGCTCTGGGCTGTTTGCAGCTGGACGTTCCCCTGGCCCAGCCTGCTCCATCTAGCGCCTTCTTTAGGTGTCGTGATGCCAAGGCTGCCTTTGTTGTTCCTCTCTCAGCGAAGTACGTCCAGGAGCTGCATGCTTGCTGAATGGACACAAGGGCCTTTTCCCGACCGACAGCGGATGGCAGGGCCCTGGCTACCATGCAGGAGGCGCCCAAGTTTGGGTTGGGCTGCATGCCCCCTGTCGAGTCTGCCATTGCCTCCTTCATCGTTCCTCCCTATTAGGCGTTGAGGCCTAATGCCCCTTGTCCATGACACCGCAATGCCGTGTCACAGACAATTTGCTGTGTAGGGCCTACGACCCGGATGGGCCGCATCGGGAACTCACTCTCCCATCTAAGGTTGGGCCTCTCTTGTTCGTTGGAGTCAGTTCCCTTGGACCAGTCGACTCAGGGCTTGTTGAATGCATTTCTGCAGGCCTTTGCCCTGATGACGCAGGAGCTTGGACGCACGCTCTCTACGCTGGTCCATGCTTGGCACCAGGTGTGGCTGGCGCAATTGCCCCTAACCGAGCCTTGCAGGAGAAAGCTGAGGGCTCTTCCTGTGGTTCCAGGGGAACTCTTTGGTTCCGCCGTGCTGGAGGCCTTGGAGCATACAGCCCAGGCCTCAAGAACACGGCAGCAGCTGGCGAGTCTCCATAGACCTCCCCGCCGGCCAGTTGCTGCTGGGGCAGCTGGGGGCTCGTTCCGGATTTCCCTCCCCCATCCTGTCCCTTTCTTGGGTTCCACGAGCAAAGCTCCTAGACCGAGATCAGCTAGGGCCCAAGGGGACCATGGTGGGGTCCAGGGTTTGGGCCCGGTCAGCATTTCCCCAGGCCCTCTGGGGGCCAGGGGGCCCGCCGGTGATGTTCTGGAGCCGGCGTTCGGGTTTTTTTCCCCGGGCCAGCTCAGTTATTGGGCTGTTCATGACTCTGTGGTGTTGTCCACTCTGTCCCGGGGCTACCGTCTTCAGTTTCGCCACCAGCCTCCTATCCTCAGCCGAGCTAAGATGACGGTCATCTGCGACCTGATGAAGGCTCAGGCCCTGGACCAGGAGATCTGCAACTTGCTGGCCAAGGGTGCGATTGTTCCAGTGGACCCCCTGCGGGATCCAGGGGTTTTTTATTCAGTTTATTTTCTAGTTCCCTAGAAGACTGGACACTGAACACTTTCCTCAAGGTTATGCCTTTCCACATGTTGACCACCCAGGAGGTCCTGCAAGCGATCTCCCCGGGAGACTGGTTCACAGCTATCAACCTGAAGGACGCCTATTTTCATGTCTCCATTGCTCCGGATCATTGGCGGTTTCTCCGCTTTTCCTTTCACGGGAGGCCCTTCCAGTTCCGGGCTCTTCCCTTTGGTCTTTCCCTTTCTCCTCGGGTGTTAAACCCGGTGTGTGGCAGCGGCCCTTTCCCCCCTGCACGGGGACTGCGGATCCTGCCCTATTTGGATGACTGGATAATTTGTGCGGTAACCCGCGATCAGGCAATCCAAGACACCCGGACGGTGCTCGCCCACATACGTCAGCTGGGTTTGAGAGTGAACCTGGAGTAGAGCAGCCTGATCCCCTCCGAGGTGACTATTTTCTTAGGCGTTGTTCTAGATTCTGATTCCATGACCGCCTGTCCTTCTCCTCGGCACGTCGGCTATATTCTGGCCATGCTTCCGAGCTTCCGTCCTGGCAGGGCTCCACGGTTTGTGGACCTGTTAGCCTCAAGAGATGCGGTTCACTGTCCCCTCTGGTTTTCCCTGATGGATAGTGCCAGTCCTCTGGGCTGTGGCGCACGAGTGGCCCCGGACCCTTCTCTACACCTTTCCTCCATTTCCCCTGATCCCCCAGACGCTTCTGAGGGCTTTTCAGGACAGGCATGAGCTTCTGCTGGTAGAAGCTCGAGCCCCCTTTTGGCCGGGGAGGCCCTGGTTTCCTTTGCTGCGCAGGCTCTGCTCCAGCTCGCCAATGCACCTCCCACCAGGAGAGACCTCCTCTCTCAGATGGAGAGCTGGATTCTCCGATCCGGGCCGCCTGAAACTCTGGCTTTGGCCTCTACAGGTGCTGGCTCTGCCTTCTCCCATTATGGGGGCAGGGTTGGACAGACCATGACTGGCACATGGGCACCGTCCACGCGGGCCGCATATGGTGCTAAGTGGGCGATCTTTGCTGGCTGGTGCCGTGGTAAGGGACTGGACCCTATTCGATGTCCTGTTTCCCATTTACTGTCCTTCCTTCAGGAGTTGCTGGATCTGGGGCGATCCCCTTCCACCTTGAAGGTGTATGTGGCAGCCATTTCCCGTTGGCATGTTGGGTTTGGTGGTTGCTCTGTTGGCCGGCATGGGGATGTCGTGCTGTTTCTGAAGGGTGCCAGGCGCTTGTGTCGACCCAGGCGCCCTGTGGCCCCTACGTGGGATTTATCGCTGGTGCTTGCGGCCCTTCAGTCTCCCCCTTTTGAGCCCGTTACGGGGGCGGACCTCAAGTGGCTCTCCCTGAAAACCACCTTCCTGTTGGCCATGGTTTCTGCCAAACAGGTGGGGGAATTGCATGCTCTGTCTGTGTCTGAACCATGTTGTTAGTGGAATCCGAATGGCTCCGGTGTTACGTTGTGGACTAACGCTTCCTTTGTTCCTAAGGTGCCTGCAGTGGCTGGCAGTGTGCTGCCGCTCCGGCTTTCCCGATTTAATCCTGGTGCCCCCTCTGAGCCTCTTTGCCCTGTCCGAGCGCTTGAGGCGTATGTCCGCTCCTCGGCACCCATTTGTCGGACTGACTGTCTCTTTGTTTGTTATGCTGGCTCTCAGAAGGGTCAGGCCCTTTCTAGACAGCTGTTGGTATGTTGGATTGTGGAGATGATCTCTGTGGCTTACTCCTTGCAGGATTGGCCCCTGAAGGACGGCATACAATGTCACTTCACTTTTTCCCCAGTCTGAAAGGACGACAACAGGATCTGCATCCCGTGGTAACGTGCAGTGGTTAGCTGGAAGCTAACTGCTTGATGACTGTGGACGTTTCTTCAAACTTCATCGTCGCCCAGACAACTCCTCAACACGTTCATAAGAGGTTAGGTTTGGGCAGAATAATATAGAAGTGATTTAGATTGAAATGATCTAAACGTTTTTCATTTTATGAAGTTTGGTTTTGTTTGTGGGTTTTTAAAGTTAAGACAAACTTTATTTAAAGGGTGATTTTAAACACAGAAGATCGGCCATAACGCGGCGTACACGCTTATGCATTTTAACCCTTTTGTTGATGGTATTTTTAAAGGTGTGTGTTTGATTCTGGTGCTAAGCTATCAGCCTCCTTTGTTAGCTTCAACTGCTAACAAGTAAGGTGCTTGCTGCCCAATTATATTTAACAGAAAGGTTGTTAGTTTTCAAGCTAGTAAATAATAGTCCCTAAACATTATTTTACTAAATCTGATAACTAAGTAAACACCATTAAGCCCCATTTCTCCTGAAAGATTTGGTCTTTTCCAAAATATTCCCTTAATAATATTTCTTTAAATATTATTTTATAAATAAAGGCAGCTAATGAGACCCCGTTGAGAATTAGTCATCCAGAAGATTGGTTTTATTCAGCAGATCATTCTTAAAACATTATGTTATTAAAATAATATTTTATCTGATCTTGCATTGTGAATGGTTGTCTAAGTTAGTTCCAAGACTAACTTCACGTCACTTCCAGATTCTTCAAGATAATCCTTGGTTCTCAACATAAATAACATTGCATGGTAATATTACATCACTCTTTCGATCATGGTTTTCAATCATCTTTAATCAACTTGTTTATATTGAACATAGCCCATGAGTCTTCGTTATTCTTTAATTCTGCTTGGTAGTTTAGTTGGATTGTTTTAGCATAATAAAGAGTTTGTTGATTGAAATATGTTTGACTTTGAGTTGACTTATTTTTGTTAATAAATTCTTGTATTTTAAGAAATTGTGTGAATTCATTCCATGTGTGTGCAGAGTTTTTGCTGTTCAATAATGTCACAATGAGGTTTTGGTGTGGACAGAAGCGCAAACAAGAGCTCGGGCACAGCATTTCAATTAGTCTTCAGTTCATTCAAAATATCAAAACCGTAACAAAAACACACTGCAGGTACTGACCAGAGTCTGAATTCAAAACAACTTACTGACACTGCAGGAACATGGCAAGGACGAGGGTTGCGAGCGTGAATGAACAGGCAGAACAGAGTGTGAACAAACAGAGGAACCAGCAGGGAACAAAGAGCACAGACAAACTAATATACAGGGAGATGTGAGAGGAGAACAAAGGGCAGATAATCAAAGAGACACAGAACAGGTGTGGCAAGGAGACAGGGAGGCTGAAGGGACTGGTGGAACTGATTAACCAATAAAGAGAAACAAAGACCTAAGCAGAACAATAGACTAAACCAAAACATAAGAAATCTAGAATAACCAAGAGGTAAATGAAACAGAGGAACTGGAAGGAACAGAAGAATAACAAGAACCTAAGGCCTAAGCAAAAGGAAACCATAAAAAAACCCTGACTACAAGTAAACAAACAAACAAACACTGAAAGAACAAACTGAGAATGAAGCAGAGGACTAGAATAAAAGTAAACAATAACTCAAGCTGACCTAACAGGAAGAAGAACTGGAACACTAGAAACTAAACATAAAGAACTAAGCTAGACAGAACAGAATAAAAACACAGAAAGGGAATAACGATGAGGAGGAAAACAACAAAACACCAGGAGGCGGTAGCAGGAGCAAAACAGACTAATAAACATGTTAGAAACATCTAGACAAAATAAACCATCACAGAAACCATAAGACAAGGTCCAAAATGTCACTCCGTGACAAATAATGTCAGAGCTTGGCTCACACCTTTCTATTTTGTCCTAATACCATCACCTTACTGGGCTGGTATCCACAGGACAACCCTTAACAGACCGAAATATTATTTGATAAAATATTAAAATATTAATATTAAATATTAAATAATATTCTCAGATTCATAATCACTACATAAATAATGTTTATACTGTACATTTGTCTTCTTACAATAGAGTCTCATAACTCTATACAGCACTGGTTGCTTCTATTGTCTACAACTTCGACCCGCCCACAGGTGATATCGTGGTTATTGCAGAAAAACCAAGGGCCTGATCTTCAAAGATCCCAAATTGGGGGCGCTAAATTGCTTGCACAAAAAAAAAATTGCAATGGATATCGGGTGCTAAAGAGGTTCAGAAATTGCGTGTGCTACTGGCTGGCTGTTACTGCTCCTATTAGAACAAGAAGAAAAGCAAACAGATCCTCTGCTGTGTTGCTTGAAACATGGAGGGGTTTTTGCACTGCATCATTATAGATCCAGTTGCTGATTTTTTTTTTCCTTCTGTTCCATTCTGATCCTGCTTTTCTGGACTGTTACGGTTTATTAACCTTTATCATTGCTATTCACAGCAGCAACTGGAGAGACTGAATCGGAATAAGGCTGCAGATCCAATTAATGTCAGCCCTAGAGTTAACCCTAACCCTAACATGGGTAATATTTTTATAGAGATCTATCTATTAATCTAAAGAGCAAAAGAACTAAGCCAGTCCTAAATCAAATCCACATGAGCTGAATTCAAAGTGTCATAAAGCCACTTTTATTACCTTCAAGCCTCATGGTGTTAACGTGGACATGAAAAATAACATTTTGAAATAAAGATATAAAAGATTGTTAAAAACATAAAGACGTGATAAGTCCCTTTTAGACGTAAGTTTCCAATAAGCGTATTACTGGAAAAGTTTCCTTCAGAAAAATACATATTTTCTCAGTATTAGGCCTGGCCTCAACCAACCCATGCCAATTTAGTAATATTATCTTACCTTTTATCTGAATATATGTCAATATCTTCAAAAACTCAGTGTACTGACCAGTCATATACAGGGTCTCTACACAAACATTTAACAAATTGTCCATCAGGTAACATAAACTGTATGCGAAAATATGTGAAATACAAAAAGTCATCAGGCCTGAACTTGGAACGTGGAGTCTCCTGAAAGGCAACAAAAACAAGCTGTCTGTCTCCACCTTCATCACACAACAGGGGCAGATATGGATAGGAGATGGCAGAGGCTGAAAGAGAAAGCGAAAAGAAGCAGAAAATGTCAGCCATGAATGTGGGAAAATGTAATACCATCAGGAATTTATAAGTGCCCCGTTTATTACTTTAAAAAATTGAAATATGTCAGCAGATTTTGCACATACAGTATAATGTTGAAAATGTTACATATTAATCATTAATCTTAAACAGTAGCCTTCATCTAAAAAATAAGATAACAATGATGACCTACATTAGAATTAAGATATCAGCTTACTTAAGGAAGGATCCAGCAGGTCTTGATTTCTTCTTTGCTTGATTGGTTTGGTACTTCACAAGCCCTCTCATCAGCAGATCTTCTTCCTTTTGCCAGCCATCGCACGTAACCGTGTGGATTGACCTGCTTTAATGGTGGCTCGTTGCGTTTCAGAATAAATCCGGTTTGAAACCCTGCTTATTGCAAGGGAGTTCCTTTTAGCAGAAAGAATGTCCTTCATGTTGCTGAAGGCTCGCTCACATTCACTGGTAGACACAGCAATAGTGTTCACAGCTTCAGAAAGGGCTTCAGGCCTACCAGTGTCCTGAATCCCCTTAGCTCCTTGTATTCCCAAAATCCCTGGATACTTCCTCTTCTCTCTACTTTCAGCCTGTCACACAAATGGAGCAACTCTGCTTCACCATTCTGTATATATATGTATATATATGATGGTTCTTCAGCCAAACATTTGTTTGGCTGAAGAACCATCATATAATTGATCAGCTGGTCTTCATGTCTATGCAAGGAGCTTTGAGTGCTGACATGGGAGGAGGTTGGTGGAGTCCTACTTTTTATATTTTCTGCCATGCTGCAAAAAAACTGCCCTGCATTAATCTTCACTATTCTCTCATTTTCATGAAGAGCTCCATTTTTGAAAAACTTTTATTTCTGAGCTTGAAGAACAGCTTCTGTGTACAGCCCTGATGATGACGCCATGGATTCAAACACTCAAATCTGTCTGGCCAACAGCTTCTCTGTTTTAGGCAATGTCATGTCTCACCTCTGAAGCATTCTTGACAGATAACTGAGCTCTGTGAGGGCATCATACGTGACTCCAAGATTAAAAAACAAAGGATACAGAGGTGAGAACATCATAGAGTCCTTTGAATTTTGCTCTCTCTGTTGAATCCCTGCTCACACCATTAGCTGCAGAAGAAAAGTGCACATGGAGGACTTTGTAGCTCTAGGTGCACTGGAAAGAACTTTCACTTGAAGCTACCCAGCGAACAGCGAGGACATGTCCTATGACAAAAGATGCTGGTCAACGCTCTGTGCACAGTGATATAATTATCTCTGGTTCTTTGGTGAGGCGTGATATAGACTGTGCAGCTTGTCCAAAAAAAGTTGAAGTGGTTAAGTGCACTGACCTCCTTCAGGACATCTGCCACTGCCAATTATAGGCAATGATTTGAGCAGTGCCACATAAATCTGGAAAATCTTAAGCACAGCTGTGTAGCAACTCCTGCTATTCTGCTCAGCACAACATTAGCTCCATCACATGCAAAGGCTACTAAGAAGTTGCCCATAAACTGGTCATCAAAGCCATTTTTGTGAAAACATCCCAGCAGTGCCTTTGTGATATCATCTGCTCTGGTCCCATCCAACTCATATTTTTGACTATGTCCTCAACTATTTTCTTTTTCATGTCTGTTGAAACATGGTCAAAGATTTCAGCAGGTGTAAAACTCTTTCCATACTTTCTCCATTTAACTCTTGCAGTCTTACATCAGTTGGCATATCAGTAAAAGGACGCCCATGCTTAGCAATTTTGTAAGCTGTCATAAGTACTCAGGTTGTGTCATATTCAGCCTTGTGCATTTCTTGAATTTGTTTTTTTAATTTCATTGTCTGATGCCATCTTTTCAATCTCCACTGCTTTTATGGGATCTTGAATCTCTGTGCTCTTTGATTTTCTTCTGGAATGAATTTTGTTTTTTTGCCTTGTCATCACCAAATTCAGCAATTAAACATCTACTCCATTCACTTGACATTCTAAGCTGTTGCTCTGTCTGAGCACCCAGTGAGCCTACTTTGCGACACACCTTGCAGCCAAGGTTTCCGCCTTTGGCAATAAGCCAATTATTCTGTGAGCAAAAATACTGCATTTGATCCTTGGAACAACAGTCTGGCCACTGGTCATCTTGTCTTATGTTTTTGTTGCCTTCTCTTTTGGTGGCAGAATCAACAGCAAAAGGCGTTTGTGCAGCATCAGGTTCCCAGATGAATGCGCATGCGCTAACACTAGCTTGCCAAGTAAGTCCTCCTTTTTCATGTGTAGAGCCAGAGGACAGTTCAAGAGTGCTCCTGCTGTCATCCAACTCTGCTTCAGTTTGTGTCCTCTTTCAGCCCTATTGAAGCCAGGTCAACATGATCTGTTTTCCTCTTCTCCTCTCCTCTCCTCTCCTCTCTGACACAGACATACACCTACATCAACTTGAATGTACGCAAGCATAGTGCGGCAAAACAAATAGGCTACAAGCTGTAAACTGTAAAGAGGTCAGAAAGGATTTCCAGTACACACCGTGTGCTGTAAAAAAGTAACGGTATGCTGGGGGGTGAAACTTAAAAGTGCAGTTACTGTGTACCGCTGCATACCAGCCCACTTAAAGCACTGGGTGGAGGAGTATAAATACCTCGGTGTTCACCTGGACAGCAGACTAGAGTGGAGATACAACTGTGAACCCATCTACAAGAAGGGACAGAACAGACTATACTTTTTGAGGAAGCTTAGGTCCTTCAGTGCTTGCAAGAGGCTGCATGTATTCTATAAGTCTGTTGTGGAGAGTGTGATCTTTTCAGTTATGGTTGAGGTGCAAACACACCCTCCATTTCTGCTACCTGTATGACCCCTTCTCTTTTCCAATGGTTATAATCAGTCTGACAGAGAGAGTTATCCCAATCCTTGTGGTTTTTAGTATAACAATGACCATCAGTGGGAGCCTTTGTGGGGTTCCTTGAGACGACATTGTTGTAAATAAGCGCCGTTTAACTAAATAATCTGAACTGAAACTATCTGTGTAGTTATGCTGCTATAGGCTTAGGCTGCTGGAGGACATAATGACCACTTTCACCCTCTTCGCTACATTGTCACACTACTCTCCAATTTTGCATTATTTGTTCTTATTTCAGCTTTTAACCTTGTTCTCTCTATTCTCTTCCTAGAAGCTTTACCTGGCCTGGCTCTGTGTCTACCTGTGACACCTTTCTGGAGAGGGGAATCGCCCGAGCTTCTGCTGGCAACAACTTAATGCTCACCCTCTACCGATGATCCACATAGCCCTGTCTTTTAGTGTTTAACCCTTTCTCTCTCCTAGACATGGCGATTGACTGAGCTTAACTGTAACAAACTCTATGTGCTCTCTTTCAGACTCTTACCTTGAAAACTGGCTCAGAGTTTATCTGTTCTTTCTTTCTAGGTGAAATGACTAAAGGAGCTACATCCATTAACATTTACTTTGCCTTCCCATAGAAAGTACTCCTGGATCAGTGCTTCTGTGTTCATTTTCCTTCTCTGCTCTGTTCTCTCAAACCCCCAGTCGGTCGTGGCAGATGGCCGCTCACACTGTTAAAAGGGAGTTTTTCCTCTCCGCTGTCGCTACATGCATGCTCAGTATGAGGGATTGCTGCAACGTCAACGCCAGTGACTGTCCACTGTCTCTACATGCTCATCCGGAAGGAGGGAATGCTGCAAGTCACTGACTGGATGCAATCTGCTGGGTTTCCTTAGATAGAAAAACTTTTTATCCAATTTGAATAAAAAGCTAACTCCGACTGCACTGCTCAATGGTTAGGATTAATTGGAATGTATGTACCTGACTGTTGTGAAGTGCCTTGAGACAGCATGTGTTGTGAATTGGCGCTAAATAAAACTGAATTGAATTGAATTCTGCCATCATATGCTGGGTTAGCATCATTAGAGCCAGGGATTTGAAAAAGCTCAACAAGCTAATAAAGAAGGCTGGCTCTGTTCTGGGGAATCCTCTGGAGATCAATGTACAAAGAAGGATTCTTTATAAAATGAACATTATGGAGAACCCTGAGCCTCCTCTTCATGAGACTGCTGTACCACAACAGAGTGTCTTCAGTTAGAGGCGTCTTCAGATTTGCTGTAAGACAGACCACTACAGGAGATCTTTCCTGCAAACAGCCATCAGCATCTACAACGGCTCTTTGAAGAAACCTGCACAATATGAGCTACAACAACATTTAATTTCCCTTTGGGGTTAATGAAGAATTTTTGAATTGAATTGAATTTGAATGAAAGGGTTAAAATGGGAAGGAATGAAGCAAATGATAAGCAGGGTTGGTAGTGGATGTTAATCATTTCATGGTGGAAATACTGAAATGTCACAGATATAGTATGGAAAGAATACATGTAGCAAAATAGCAGAAAAAAAGTAGACAATATATTGAACAATTTGTTGAGAAACATATTTTATATTATATTTATATAATACATTATATTTAGAAATAAAATAAAAAAAGTTTGAAGAGATTTTGTTGGTACTGTTACTCTAGTCCAGTAGGTCGCGCTACCAAGCGCTAAAGAAATAGTAGAAGAAGGAGTAAGATAGCTGCGGTTCTTCAACATGGCTGCTGCAGTTGGGCGTTTAGCTCTGTGGTTAACCTGCCGAGTGCCTGTGGATCGGGACATAGCGCGCAGGGTGATTGCCCCGTACCTTTACTGGCGACGGCATAGAGAACGCCGCCCCGCAGTTACGACACGACAGTACAGCTCTGATTCAAAGGATGACCTGACGGTCCGGTATCTGGATGGTGAAGACGCGGGTAAGTATTGCTCAGGTGTCGTGCCAAGGTACTTATTCACGAGAGAATTTGTACCCCCTACGTCGGGAGCGCGCATTTTGTAGGAAGAGCGGACCGAGTTGTTTCCGCCTCAATTCTAACCAACTTGAGGTGAAAGTAGTGATGTTTTACATTTGTGAAATATGAGTGTCGATAGTTAATCGTTCAGTTTGTGGTTTACAACAGAAAATGACGCATTTATTGTTTTTACATGGTATTGGACGTGATTTGAACACGTTTGCCTAATTGGAGGATAATCACGTCAGTCCACTCGATTCATAAAAACATTAACGCTTGATAAACCACATTCTCAACATGTAAACTGATCTGCGATCATTTCCAGATAGAAGTTCGCCATATTTGTGTTTGCTGATAACAAAAACACACCTGAGTACATCACTGAACAGTTGTCTTATTATTTTCAAACACATTTTTCCTGCTAACCCATATTTTTGTTACTAGACCAGAAAAGTACATTTTTATTTACATTGTATTAGAATAGCATGTAGAAAATTATGTGCAGTCTTTTCAATACACTGATATAAATGACTAATTGGATTAACTCAATTTAATTGATGGCAGTTTTTCCATCCAATAAATTTTTGCTAGCTGAACCAATTTCACATATATGTGCATAGTGTCATTTTTTTTTTTTTTTTTTTTTGCGCCTTTATTTTTAAATTTTACAACAATAGGCAGACAGGAAACAGGGGAGAGAGAGAGAGGAAAGACATTCGACAAAGGTCTCCAGGTCCGGGACTCGAACCCTGGATGGCCGCTTCAAATACTGCAGCCTCTATACATGGGTCGTGCACCCAACCCCTATGACACCAGTGCACCGCGCCCAGTGTAATTTAATGGAGTCAATTAAACAAATTTTGTTCAGATACCTTTAAAAGGAAATAATCACATACACCAAGTGTGAAAAATGTTGGTTGGTTGAACTCAATACAATGTAATTCTGTGGGGCTACACTCAAAACAAAAATAACTTGTTCACAGAACGTAATAAAATTATGGAAAGAATTTTCACGTAAATAAAATGCAAGAAACAATTTTGTTTAGTGACCTCAATGTATTTATTTCGGCGAACATGATGTATTTGCGTTACTCTAACATAATTACTAAGGTTCAATTCTGGCTCCTGCTGTTCAACAGACATTTACCGCAAAGTGGAAACTTTAGTAGTTTTATTTTTAAATACACAAACCCAACAAGTCTTTGTGCCAACTACCTTCCTCACTCATGGTTTCTCTGTGGAACGGTCTAACAAAAACTAACACATAATGAACACTTAAAGATGGGAAACAACAACAGACTAACACACTAAAAGAATAATGCTAAACAAGCCAACAGATGATTAACAATGAACTTGAACTCTACCCGTAATCCTTTTCCCGAATCACTTGACGGACAGTTACCTGCAGCTGCTTGCTACAATACAGCATACAGGCTAAAACGTCAGTGTCCAATAATCTGTACATGATGTTTGTTTAAAGATAACCCCAATGAACATTTCTTAAGACTGGCTTCTTGGATTTTGATCAGGTAGCTACAAAAGCTCAAGTGGCAATTGAGAAATCTGTTTACAATATACATCACACATTACTGCCACCTACTGTTTTGGAGCTGTAAGCAGAGATGATTTGCAATCCTAACCCAATAGAATTAAGTCATTTTAAGATGAGTTATTCTAGTAAATTTTACATTGTTGTATTTTAAGTTAAAACTACATGTTTTAAATATGTTCAAACACAAAACATGAAATTATTAACTAGAAGCCACATGTTAGACTTAATATAAGGTAACAGACACCCGGTTTTCTTTTTTTGAGTGATTTGTCCCTGCATTGAATTAATTATTATTGTTATTCGTGTTCAACCAATTCATAAAATTTGAATAACCTAATGACAAATTAACTTGTTTGATCAACTCAATTTTATTTACTTATGAACAAACATGCAGACATTAGTCTTCTTCGTCTTATGATCTTTTTTGGCGGTTGGTAAACCAACTATAATGGTGCATTACCGCCACCAAATAGACATTCTGCGGGAATGTTCAAAGAGGGGGGACCGTTATAAAACTAAATAAATTTTGTGTTCGTGTAACAAAGACTGTTTCGATAATAAACATTTTAGATTTACAAAAAGAATAATAATTAATGCAAAGCTGAAGGGTTACATTTAGGTGAAGTAAATCAAAACTAGAAAATTTCGGAAGAAATTTAGATGGGGCCTGCCTCTTGGTGCGTGCTTCTGGGACCGGAGCTTGCTATTTTTATTAAAATTCATTGTCTATGCTATTATCAGCTTAAAATATTACTAGTAACTCTGGAAGACTGAGGCTTTTATTTTGAAATTTTCAGTAAGCCTTATTTTAAAAGGCCAACACTGGGTGAGCTCCAATATTAGTGTGAAGCCCAGTTCTGAAATGATCTATTGTTCAAAATGCAAAGGCTTTTATTTTGTAGAGCATGTTTTGTCTTATTTTGAAAGTCCAGCATGGTTGTACTTTCAGGTCTGGGTTAGTTCCATTAGTTAAATAGAACCCGCTTGCTATTTAAAAATCATTTTTCATGCTCTTGTCAGCTCACAAAATCCATAGTAACTCTGGAAGACTGAGGCTTTTATTTTGGAAGTTTCAGTAAGGCTGTTTCAAAGGACCAGCATAGTCCCATTCCCATCACTGGGGGAGCTCCAACAGTAGTGTGAAGCCCACTCCTGCAATCATCTATTGTTTAAAGGCTTTTATTTTGTAGAGCAGGTTTTGTCTTATTTTGAAAATCAAGCATGGTTGTCCTTTCAGGTCTGGGTTATTTCTATTAGTTATATAGAACCTGCTTGCTATTGTAAAACCATTGTGTATGTTATTATAAGCTTTAAATAATCATTAGTAAGCATGGAGGGTTGATGAAAGAAATTGCCCTTTAGGGTTAATCACAGTTGTCTGGGTGTTGAAACAGCAGTACATGCACAAAATGTCCGCCATGTAGTTGCCTCCTATGAAGATGGACAAAGGGTTAGGGGTCGGGTCATGTTTAAGCCATAGAAATGAATGAAAATCAATGAAAGTCAATGCAAAGTCCTCAGAAAGATAGTAATCCATGCATGTGTGTGTCGGTGTGTGTGTGTGTATGTGTGTGTGTGTGTGTGTGTGTGTGTGTGTGTGTGTGTGTGTGAGACACAGAGAGGCAGAAAGAAAGACAGAATCACATCCAGACATATACAGTAGGAGATACACAGAGCTATAAATAGAACAGTGAGGAAGGAATCAGCCAATCAGCAAAGAGCGTCAGTATAACTTGACACCTGCTGTTTCTCACTCACGCAGCACCTCACTCTGTGTCTCCCCTGGTCTAGGCTTTATAACATGGAGGTGCATGCTCCCGAACTACTGGCCATAACTCGGAAACCGTAGGGGCGATCGATGTCATTCTTGGACCGTTTTTATCAGCACGGACAGGGGAACATTAATATTCATCCTTTATTAGTGAAAATATAATAATAAAGACACAACACTGGGTGAAAAGAGAGGGAAAATGGCAAAAAAGACAAAAACGCCTGAACATGCTCCCGAACAAAGTCTAATATCTCGGAAACCGTACATGGTATTTGAATAATTGTTAAACTATGGGCGAAAGCCATCCCTCGTCCCCAATCATGGAGATTTTCATAGCTCTATGTCATTTACAGTATAAAATAGGAGTATGGAAAGACATGGTGTCACTCATGGATTACTGGTCAAACTGTCATTGAAAATACATGGGAGAAGGCCTACAGAAATCTGCTGACTCTTGGCGATCGAGGGGGTTTTGACAGAAAACTATGAGACCTAGAACAATGTTGAAGTTATTGTGTGAAAGCAGAGGCCCGGCCCTACGAACTGACTGAAAATTGTGACTTTAGAGCAAAATCTGTGGCCGTGAGTGCCAGTTAAAAATAATTTTTTCCTGAAAAAATCTCCTTTGTACACTAGTTAAACTGCCATCTCCAGAGTGTGATTTTCTTGCAAACTTTGTGTCGCTTGGAGTGTAATTTTAGAGAAACCGGAGCAGTTATCAACAAACCGTTTTCACTTCCGAAAAGCCGGCGGATTTTTCTATAAACTGAAAGTCAAACTGTGTTTCTAGGTGAAAGTATGGCGATACAGTAGAGCCTCAAAAACAGTGAATTTTGAGGATTCCTCCACCCCTGACTCCATTCATTCCTATGGGGATTTGGGGGGGGGGGTGGTTTTTTGTTAATTACGTTGCCACGGTAACTCGAAACGCCAATAAAAGTAATAGCACACCTCCCGGGACCGAGCCGGACGTTTTGATGTATATATTGTGGGGGTGCGCGCTGCGGTTCGGGCTGCATTAACGGAGATAGGTTTTGACCAGGTGAATAATAATAGGTGCCTGCCATGCATTGCTATGGCAGGCCCCAATTAAATGTTTTGGCTAAAAGAAGGGCTTGAATCACTGTTTTGAGTGTAATCAATGGAAAAACTTTACTGATGTTAAAGCCCTGAAAACCTTTTTATTTGCTAACCAGCTTTTTGCATGTTTCCACTGGTGTTTTGACATTTTTCTTTGGAAAACAGAGTCATTCAGGCTGGAAGTCTTCATTGCCATTACCATAATCTTCAAAACAGTGTCTGTTCTAACATCTTCATTCTTACGTTTACATATCCTCAAGATTATGGTTAGTTACTGCTCTTTATCTTTGTCTTTTTAAATCATTCTGACCCTATCCTGCACAGAGTCATCCCACAGCTTTCCCCTATATTGGGTGGTTTCGTTGTCCGATGAGCTACCCCCTCCCTCCTACTTCCCTATGTCTAAAGGGATTGCTCCATCCAGCTCTCCATCCAACGGGTCCGGACTTCCCTAAACCTGAAAGATCTTACTAAGCAGATTTACTGAAAGTTCTGTTTAAGCTGGTGTTGGGAAATGACTCGCCTAGCCTCTGACAGCCTTCATACAAAAGTCTCGCCCTTCTTCAACTGGAGGTCTGGACGACTGAGTAGCCCACCACAGTCATTCACACGTCAACAGTCACTTTTGTTCACGGCTGCTCATTCCCTAAAATTAAAACTGGCTCTTTGTATATGGGCTAGGTTACAAAGGGGAAGGCACAGTCAGTAAGCTTTGAACTAGATGGTATAAAAATGTTCTTGCAGCTGTGATGAGAGAGACATCTGGGTAAAGACAGCCATGCTTTGCTGAAAACCTGCAATCTCTCCGTAAGGCCTTATTGTAATATTCTTCCTTTGTGTTATTCTGTATGTATTAGTTTTGCATTAGAAATCATTGGATTTATTTTCTTCCAAATTAAACTTGTGTTAATCTTAATTTCCTGCTCTTCATCTGTTCTTTCTCACGACATCCGGACTGGGAGAGGTTGAGGCCGCAAGGATATCATTGATAGCATTATTTTACCTCAACACAACCTATAAAAACCTCCTAAATTATCTTAGAACCAGGCAACAAGGCTTTTTACTCATACTCGTACTCGTCGTCTTCCGCTTTATCCGGGTCCGGGTCGCGGGGGCAGCAGACTTAGCAGAGTCCAGACGTCCCTCTCCCCAGACACCTCCTCCAGCTCCTCCGGGGGGAGCCCAAGGCGTTCCCAGGCCAGCCGAGAGACATAGTCCCTCCAGCGTGTCCTGGGGCGTCCCCTGGGCCTCCTTCCGGTGGGAGGTGCCTGGAACACCTCCCGAGGAAGGCGTCCAGGAGGCATCCGGTATAGATGCCCGAGCCACCTCGACTGGCTCCTCTCGATGTGGAGGAGTAGCGGCTCTACTCCGAGCCCCTCCCGGATGGCCGAGCTCCTCACCCTATCTCTAAGGGAGTGCCCTGCCACCCGACGGAGGAAGCTCATTTCCGCCGCTTGTATCCGGGATCTCGTTCTTTCGGTCATGACCCAAAGTTCATGGCCATAGGTGAGGGTAGGAACGTAGACCGACCGGTAAATCGAGAGCTTCGCTTTTCGGCTCAGGTCTCTCTTCACCACAACGGACCGGCATAGCGCCCCCATTACTGTGGCAGCCGCACCGATCCGTCTGTTGATCTCCCGCTCCATTCTTCCCTCACTCACTTAAACTCCTCCACTTGAAGCAGGAACTCCCCTCCAACTTGAGGAGGACAAGCCACCCTTTTCCGGTTGAGAACCATGGCCTCGGACTTGGAGGAGCTGATCTTCATCCCAGCCGCTCCACACTTGGCTGGGAACCGCCCCAGTGCATGCTGTAGGTCTTGGCTAGAGGGGGCCAGCAGAACCACATCACCTGCAAAAAGAAGAGACAAAATCCTCTGGTCCCCAAACCAGAGCCCCTCCGGCCCTTGGCTGCGCCTAGAAATTCTGTCCATAAAAGTTATGAACAGGACCGGTGACTAAGGGCAGCCCTGCCTGAGTCCAACATGCACCGGGAACAGGTCCGACTTAGTGCCGGCAATGCGAACCAAACTCCTGCTCCGCTTGTGCAGAGATCGGATGGCCCCTAGTAAAGGGCCCCCGATTCCATACTCCTGGAGGTCAAGGTCAGCAGCCTCCCACCCCCACTATAAACAGTGTTGGTGAAGCACTTCTTCCCCCTCCTGAGGCGCCAGACGGTTTGCCAGAATCGCTTTGAGGCCAATCGGTAGTCCTTCTCCATGGCCTCACCGAACTCCTCCCAGGCCCGAGTCCCCAGCCTCTCCCACAGCCCGGGCTGCGGCACGCTTGGCCTCACGGTATCAGTCAGCCGCCTCAGGAGTCCCACAAGCCAGCCACAGCCAATAGACTCCTTCTACAGCATGACAGCATCCCTTACTGCCAGTGTCCACCACTGGGTTCTGGGATTGCCGCCGCGACAGGCACCGCAAACATTACGGCCGCAGCTACGGGCAGCAGCATCGACAATAGATGCGGAGAACATGGTCCACTCGGACTCTATGTCTCAAACATCCCTCGGAATCTGGTCAAAGCTGTCCTGGAGGTGAGAGTTGAATACATCCCTGGCCAAGGGGTCCGCCAGACGTTCCCAGCAGACCCTCACTATGCGCTTGGGCCTGCCAAGTCTGTCCGGCTTACTCCTCCCCCAGCGGATCCAACTCACCACCAGGTGGTGATCAGTGGACAGCTCAGCTCCTCTCTTCACCCGAGTGTCCAAAACATGCAGCCGAAGGTCTGATGATACGACAACAAAGTCGATCATTGACCTCCTGCCCAGAGAATCCTGGTGCCAAGTGCACTGATGGACACCCTTATGCTTGAACATGGTGTTCATTATGGACAATCCGTGACTAGCACAGAAGTCCAATAACAAAACACCGCTCGGATTCAGATCGGGGAGGCCATTCCTCCTGATCATGCCTCTCCAGGTGTCACTGCCGTTCTCCACGTGGGCGTTGAAGTCCCCCAGCAGAATAATGGAGTCCCCAGGAGGGGCACTATCCAGCACCCCCGACAGGGACGCCAAGAAGGCCGGGAACTCCGCACTACCACTCGGCCTGTAGGCTGAAATGATAGTCAGAGACCTCTCCCCAACCCGAAGGCGCAGGGATGCGACCCTCTCATCCACTGGGGTAAACCCCAACACGAGACGGCTGAGCTGGGGGGCGACAAGCAAACCCACCCCAGCCCGCCGCCTCTCCCCGCGGGCCACTCCAGAGTAGAAGAGAGTCCAGCCCCTCTCGAGGAGATGACCATTACCACCGATGAAAAACCAAAAATACGGTGACTCAAACAATTGAATGTCCATGATTTAACTAGAATTATTTATGCTTTCTTTAATTAGTAAAGCTTTTGCAGGAGTCAGTAACAGCTTAAATTCGGCAACACATAATCAGTCAGTCAGTCAGTCATTTTCTACTGCTTATTCTACCGCTGGTGCTTATCTCCAGCAGTCTATGGGCGAGAGGCGGGGTACACCCTGGACAGGTCGCCAGTCCATTGCAGGGCAATACACATACAACCATGCACACACTCATTCATACACCTCAGGGCAATTTAGATTGACCAATTAACCTAACAGGCATGTCTTTCGACTGTGGGAGGAAGCCGTAGTACCCGGTGAGAACCCACGCATGCACGGGGAGAACATGCAAACTCCATGCAGAAAGACCCCGGCAGGGAATCGAACCCAGGACCTTTTTGCTGCAAGGCAACAGTGCTACCAACTGTGCCACCGTGCAGCCCCACAACACATAATAATTTCAATAATAGAAATGAATCAATCAACTCAACCTGTCTTTCCCTGATGCTGAACTAGTGAGTTTGGAGAAGCTTTGAAGACGGAGGCTCATCCATGCACCTGATGGAGATGTTTCTTCTGGTAATGAGTGGTTTCTTGAAGGGAATACGGCTTAATCTTCAGTTTTCTTCCTTTAAGAGGCAGGCACTGATGCTCCTAGGCTTCGATGGTTAAACAGAAACTTTGTTGTCATATGTCTCCGAAGACAGTAGTTTCCGGCTGCTGAAGAGTTGAAGGAAACCCGGAGACATAAATGAAGTTGATTCAGGACTTCCAGAAGCCTGAAACTTAGAGCAATCGGCTGTTCACCGATCAAGTTCACTTCTGTTGTCTGGATAAAAAGGACTTTAGATTAAATCAGATTCTTAATCATGAGGCACAGTCCTTCTAAGGCAAACGGGTTGATCCTCTGTTTAATGCAGTCGATCAGCTGGGCTGTGTCTCTGTTCCTTTTCCATCTGAGCTTCTTTTCTCCGTCCGATCTTGTTCGCTGGTCTTCTGCGAGGAAACAACCGCAGTTCCCTCCTTCAGCATTGCCTTTATAGTACCGTGCTTTCACCAGTCAGCCCCTTGTTAGGCTTCTCAGTTATTGCACAATCTACTCTGCTCAGCTTCTCAGTTATTGCTCAATACTTAGTCATGGTCATCGTGACTTTCTGGTTCTGTTTTTCGGCCTTGGAGATGCCGGTAATAGCCACGCAGCTGGCTGTAGACTCATCCTCCCTTCCTTGCGCTGGCCTTCAAAGGATTCGCTGTCAGCATGCAGCTGGCTCTCGTCACCCCTAATCATCCTGCAGTTCTCTCCCTAATCTGCTCAGTCTTAAACTTTACACAGTATTACACATTCCATTCTCAGCTTTCTGCATTTACTTTTAAACACAGTTATAAAATCATCACTTCATTCTTTTTATTCATACATCACAACTGATCAACATTATATCTCTTTCAATTCAATTAAAAAATACTTTATTAATCCCAAAGGGAAATTAAATGTTGTTGTAGCTCATTATGAGGGTTTCTTCAAAGAGCCGTTGTAGATGCTGATGGCTGTGGGCAGGAAGGATCTCCTGTAGTGCTCCGTCTTACAGCAGATCTGAAGAAGCCTCTGACTGAAGACACTGTTGTTGTAGGACAGTCTCACGAAGAGGATGCTCAGGGTTCTCCATAATGTTCTTCATTTTATGAAGAATCAGTCTTTCCACAATGATCTCCAGAGGTTCCAGAGGAGTCCCCAGAACAGAGCCAGCCTTCTTTATCAGCTTGTTGAGCTTTTTTAATTCCCTCCTCTGATGCTGCTTCCCCAGCAGATGATGGCAGAAGAGATCACACTCTCCACAACAGACTTATAGAAGATATGCAGCATCTTGCTGCAAACACCAAAGGACCTAAGCTTCCTCAAGAAGTACAGTCTGCTCTGTCCCTTCTTGTAGATGGCTTCACAGTTGCATCTCCACTCTAGTCTGTTGTCCAGGTGAACACCGAGGTATTTATACTCTTCCACCACCTCCACTTCTTCTCCCATGACAGAAAGAGTTTTTGACTTATTCTTGTTTCTCTTAAAATCTACAATCATCTCCTTTGTTTTAGGCACGTTCAAAAGGAGATGATTGTTTCTACACCATGCCACAAAGCGGTCCACCACCTTCCTGTACTCAGCTTCTTGTCCATCTCTGATCCACCCCACGTCTGCAGAATCATCTGAGTATTTCTGCAGATGACAGGAGTCTGTCTCTTTCATATATAGCTGATTTTTTTACTTTAATTATCAGTTCTTAACCATATTTCAATCATACATCTTTTAACTTGATAATCAAAGATTACTATTTTCGTTTAATACTTGTAAAAGAATGGAAAATCATCATAGATAATTTCTTTGGATACACTTGTTTATATTCTTGCAAAAGATAAGACAGATAATATGTGGCCCCACACAGGCCCCTCCAGTCTCTCAGTCCCAGAAAATGAGAATATGGTTGTTTTCACTCTCTACTGCTTCAACTGTGTATTTTAATAATTGTTGTATGGATTACACATAAAGATATAAGGATATTTATTGTAACTTTTATGGATTTAACTGCGAGCAGTTAATGAATGTTGCATGGATTAGATGGAAAGATCTCACCTTATTTTGACAGTGGAAACAGACTTTGTCAGGCTGACCCTGCTATGATTTGTATCCCCATCCGAACAATGGACAAACAGTATTCCACATTCCTGATTTTTAGTTCACAAACACTTCTCATGATGACTAACTACTCCTGAAATTTTGGAGCTGTTAGCTCTTTATACTGTGGAGTTGGACGGGGATACCAAACATATCAGACTCACCCTGCCAGAATTTGTATCCTGATCCAAATAATGAACAAACAGTATCCCACTTATCCCATTTATAATTTGTAAATAGTAAAAATATATTTCGATTTGACCCACCCCAACCATTGTGGTCCTTAGTATTATTGTAGTTGCTCGAGTTTTATTACCTTTTCCCTGCACTGTCTCACTGAAAGCCTTCTAATTTCTCCTGTTCCCATGGCCAGTCAGTAAACAGTGGTCGGTTCACATCACATGTAGTCCTTTCTCAGGAGCAGGGACCAAAAAAACTAGGTACCGGTAGGGAAAAAACAGTAATGGAAACGGTCGCAAAGCAAAGCAATGAATCTAAAATATATGAATGTTAAATTTTCATCATGACATTATGGAAAATAATAAACTTTATCACAATATGCTAATATTTTGAGAAGGACCTGTAGAAGAAACCATTAAACTGTTAGACGCTTCCCAGGAAGAGGAAAAGTTGGGCAAACTACGTAAAGCCAAGCTAGAATTAAATGAAATCATCGACAAAAAAACCCAATTCTCAGTACAATACTTTGAACATGGCAATAAATCAGGTAGCTTTTTAGCTAACCAACTAAAAATAAATAAAGAACAACGATATTTGCTGTAAAAGACTGGACTGGGAATACAGTTTATGATCCTGAAGGAATAAACGGCACTTTCAGAGATTTCTACAAAGATGTATACTCACCACAGATAGACCCGTCAGATAAAGACATTGATCAATTTCTGGATAAAGTAACAATTCCTAAACTATCAGATAATCAAGCGATGGCCCTCGATGTACCACTGACTTCAGCCGAAATCCAAGAAGCTCTAAAAAGAATGCCCAATATAAAGGCTCCAGGCCCAGATGGATTCCCAACAGAGTTTTACAAAGAAGCATGTACCTATCCTGGCCTGGAGCTTGCATTTGGGTGGGCCTGCCGTTTTGGGTCAGGTACAGTTTGGTGGCAGCCTCGGTGTTGGACTGGGATGTGTTTTGTTGCCCTGCTTGCCAGGTTGTGGCTGCTGTCTGGTGCCGGGCATCGGGGGCTGGAGCGGGGTGCGGCAAGGGTGCTTAGAGCGGGGCTGTGTGTGGAGCTTGCGCTGTGTGGGTGTGGCTTCATCGGCTTCTCGGCTATGGAGTTCACCTGTGGGGGTGTGCCCCTCTGGGGGAGGGGATTCGTGGCGTTTGGGTTCGGGGGCATGTGTTCGATATTGGTGTCCTTGTTGGGGGTGGCCCTGTGGGGAGGTTCATGTTGGGGTTCACTGGGGGTGGGAGACTCATGGGGTTGGGATCACTGCTCATTGGGGGGTCGGGAATGCTCCGTCCTGGGGCGGTTCTGGTTGGCGGGCTAGTTTGAGCCATTTGGACCCTTTTTTTGTACATAGCCCCCTCTCCGGAGGTGGACGGGTGTTGTTGTGGACTGGGTCCGAGGCGGGGGGGCAGGGGCTGGGCTGGGGTCACCCGGGTCTGGGCGGTGTCTGCCTGTCTCTGCCCCAGGAGGGAAGGGGACCACCTCCTGGGTCCAGGGGCTGGTTGCCCCTAGGGGGTATCGGCGCCTGCACCTGGGAGCATAGAGTATGCATGGGGAGTGTGAGTATGATGTCCATTGTTGTTTGTCTTTACGTTGGGTGCGAGTGATTTTATGTGTATGCATGAGGGTGGGAGTGGGTGATTGTGACTGTGTGTGCCTGTTTTTTTTTATGTGACAGGTTGGACTGCTTGGACTGCTCCCTCTCCTGGATCAGCTTAGGCCCCCCCGTATTATGGGGGGGCTATTTCCTCCCCGCCACACTACCTGCTGGTGGTTGGAGTCTCTGCCCGCTGGTGTACTTGTGGTTCTCGGTGTCCGGGGCTGGGTGCTTTGGTGTGTGCTGGCTCACTCCCGGTGGCTGCTTGCCGGGGCCTGGCCCCCCGGGCTCTGTCGGGCCTCTGCTTGGGGGGTGGTGTGTCCTGGGCTCTTGGGTCTCTGGGTCCAAGGCTGGATCTGCTCGGGCGTGGACGGCTGTCGGCGGGGCCTGTGGGCTCGTCGCTGTGGCTCCCTGGGGCTTCTGCACTGTCGCTGCTGGGTGGTTCCCCTGGGACTCTCCACTGCTGTTCTCTGGGGGGGGGGTTGCGGTAGTCCCGGTGGTGGTTCTCCTAGGGTTCCTGTGCTTTGGGGGGCCTTTGGATGTCTGTGGTTCAGAACTCCTCCGTGTCCATCCAGGGACCATGGGACAGGTCTGTGGGTCCTCACACTCGCTATTGCATATTTTTGTGGAGAAACCGTGTATACAAAGGCGCGTCCACACTCATACTCACAGGTGTTAAGCTTCAGAAACAGATAGATCCAAGTGAAATCATAGTCAGTGCTTGGGGTGCCTTATATGAAGTCCAGAAGCTTCAGGTGACAGATACACAGATGTTCTATATTGGGCTGCACCTCTCACTAAGTACATTTTACATTCATAAGTACCGTGTACTATTTTGTTAAAAAAAAAAACATCTGCAGGTGTACAAGCAAGCAGGGTGTAATCTTGTATTCTCTTCATCCTTTCTTTTCATTTCAGTCTCTGTGTCCGTAACAATTGAAATATTCCCAAAGACGTTTATAATAAAGTTTATTTTATAAATATCAAGCAGAGCTTTAAAGCATTAGCTGTGATGCTCCGCTTGTGAAAGTAAAGCTGTTGGGCAATTTCTTGGCACTCGGACAACAGTTCTGAGCGCTACTCTGCTGGACAGGACACGGTAAAAAAAAAAAAAAAGAACTAGGGTTGTCACAATACTAAAATGTCAAACTCGATATCAATTCCTTGGAAAATATTTGATACTTGATACCATTTTCGATACCACGGGGATAAAAAATGACAAATAATTAAAGGCAAAAAATATTTTTATTAACATGAAAAACTCCTATTTTAATCTTAACATGGAACATGCTGTCTCAACATAATCACAGATGCTAGTTATATAAGTGTGCAAATAAATGTAAATTATTATTCTTTTAATGTGCAAATAATCCAGACGTTTGAAATTAACAATAGCAAAAATATGCAAACAACACTGTCTGAGGTTGTCTGAGGTTGTGCAAAAAGAGGTCATGCAAGTTTGCATGACCTCAGAAAAGCAGTTTGCATGACCTATGAACTGCTTTTCTGAGGTCATGCAAACTGCAAGAACAAAATTAGCTACGACAACATTTTTTGTCTAAGGTAATAACACACAAAAGAAACCACAATTGGAGCAATATTTTGAGGAATTAAACTATACAGGTAGACAACCAGTTAAAATTAACATCACACAATTGAAATGCTGTTTTCTCAGCTAGACTTAAAAAGGCTGAAATTGAAAAGTGCACATACTTATTAAGGCACACAAGTTAAAAAGTGCACTTTACTCTTTAAATGACTGTTTAAGTGTCAGTCTCACTGGCCTGAATTTTCTTAGCTGTTTGAAGATTTTTTTAAATAAAGACAAGCATGTCAATGTGCTCCTCTGTGAGTCTTGACCTTCTTGGGTTGCAAATGAGCCCTGATGTGCTAAATACATGCAACTTGAAGCAGCTATATACAGGTATTTCTTGGCAAGATAAGCAAGATTAGGTAAGGCATTCTCATGCGTTTTCCACCATGTTAGGGGGTCCTTCTCAGCAATCAACTCAGGCATGGTTTCATATAATGTCAGCTCATTCCTAAACCTGCATTCTGGATCATCATCTTAAGATGCTGCTGGTGATGTATCATCTCCATGAATGTTAGACAAAAGTCCCTTCTGATCTGTTTTTGATCTCTGAAGGCTGTGTTGGCTGGGTTGAAGGTGATGTTCGTAAACCTGGGACTCTCTAAGTCAGCAGACTCTGTGCATTATACACAAGATGTTGCTTCACCTCTTCTTTAAATTTGGTAAAACTGCCCTTGAATCTGGGATCAAGAAAGGTGTGTTCAATGCCAGCTGGAGGTGCCTGCCCTCGTATCTGTACTTCAGATCATTTCTTATTTTTGATTTTATTATTTTTGATTTTTGGTGTTTTGATGTTCTAGGTCACTGCCACTGCCCTCCTCAGTTGTTAAAGTGGAAAATATCTTCCAGGGTAAGGGTAGGAAAGAGGACACAGTAGAATGCTGTTCCCCACTAAGAGCATCAGTGAAGGAGCTTATTAGGCTAAGTACCTGTTTTACGGTTTCAAGAATGGTAATGTCTGAATCTTTTGGCATGAGGTACCACTTCTTCCTGTCATCTGCCAAAACTGCACAGAATGATTGCTGCTGCACCATTTCAAAAGCTGAGTCCCAGCGTGTTGGCTCATCATGGATCGGTCTGTGTTCAGGCAGCTTTAAGTCTTTTTGTTTTTTCTTAAGCTGTCAGGTCATCTTTGGTGACTTGGTGAAAGCTGCCACTGTTTTTCTTTGCTCCTGCTACACTGTCAATAACCAGACTTTTGTTAATGCTGCTCAAATGCTTTCTTGTTATTTGATGCATTATCTGTTGTGATGGCTGCCATGTTGGTTATATCCAGCTTCCATGACTCCTGCATCTTCAAAACTTCTCTTAAACTGTCCCCTGTGTGCTCTGAATGCAGCCCAACACAGCTCAAATACCAGCTCTGCATGTCCCAGGACTCAGTTAGAAACTGCAGGGTTACAGCAATGAAAGAGAATGCAGCTCTGACCCAAAGGTCAGTTGTACATGCAAAGTATGGTTTCCCTTGAAGCTGCAGAATGAGTGTTTGTTTTGTTGTGTTGTACAACTCCGGGATTTCAGTATACATGAAGTGGTTTTGTGAAAGAAGAACATACTGTGGATTTAGCTGCATTAGAAGTTGTTGGAACCCAGGTTTTTCCACTGTGTAAATAGGAACCTGATCTTCCCAGATGTATTCTGCCACAGCCCTCTTTAGTTTCACAGATTCTGGTGACTTGGGGTCATATTTTCTCTGCTTATCAAAGAGAAGTGGAAGAGTTGGCTGTGCATACTTCTTGTTGCAGCAAGAGTTTTCTCTGCTTCACTCTGCAACTTTAAGGGAAAACGACACATTTGAGTAATGTTTGCTAGCTAAAGGTGCTAGCCTCGGCTTATGGCGAAGATTAAAACAACCAACATTAATTAATGCAGCAAGCTAAACGCGGCTAGCATGGCCTAGTAGCATGCTAGCCACAGCTAATCACAAAACAAACAACATTAATGTGGACCACCTAACGTCTGTAAAACCGTTTAATATATTAAGTTCAATTATGAACGGGAACTTCAATTTACTAACCTGCCGGAAATCCTGATGAAGGCCAGGGTGTCGGTCCTTGAGATGTTTGGCCAAGTTTAATGTGGTGCTCAACTTTGTTGCCACCACTTTGAATCATTGATAACTTGAACAAACCACAAAATTTGAGCAGCAGATTAACGAAGCCAACCAGTAGGGAAGCTTCAGTCTAATTCTCCTTTCGTTTTCTTATCCATCATTCTATTCTCTTTTTTTTTTTTATAACCTCTATTGTTTGAGTTTTTGTATCATTGTAATGTATTTCCTTATGTACAGCACCTTGAGTGCCTTGTTGCTGAAAAGTGCTATATAAATAAACTTGACTTGACTTCTGTTTGTAGATTGATGCAAATTAATAATAACACTGAGTTCCTTCTTGCGTCCAGATTACACAACTGGGCTGAAAAAGGCCAACAAAAATATAATCCCCCATCCCATGATTTATTTAAATATTTACAACTGAGGCACTGTTTAGATATACATAAGGACTGGAACATTTTACAAAAGCCACCTTCTAACATGGAGTAATTCTTCATGTCACTATAAGTACTAGAAAATCGTCTCATATTAACAAAATATTACAAGAGGAAGCTTCAGAAGGAACAAAAGATATCAAGGGGAAATGAAAACTAGAAATGAATGGGATAATTGAGGACGAGGACTGGGTACCGAGGTTTCGGGAGGGCCATAAAATATCAAGCTGCCCAAAACTAGAAGAATTCCTGTGGAAAATCAAAGTAAGGTTATTTTAGACCCCTCTTGTCATATCTAGACATGGTAGCGCCTCAGATAAGTGCTGGAGAGGCTGTCGACTTGAAGATTATACTCACATTTTTGGATTGTCCAACATTATCAAATTATTGGAAAGATATACAAAGAGAAACTGCAATGCTTGGGTTTGAATTTGTTGTTATTGTAGCTCCTTAGGCATTCATTTTACTAATTTTTTAAGCTTTCTTTTTGCCCGTCTCATTTTTGCTGCGGCCTCTTTAAATGCAAATGCACTTCACACCCCGCCCCCCTTCAGGCTGCGGAGCCATACAAGCCATACAAGATTCTATTTCCACTTCACTTGCCCTCGATAAATATCAACAAATGTCTAAAAAAAAAAGTATATACAAAATCATTGCACCAACAATATGCTACGCTCACTAATATATGAGAACAACAACACTAAAACAATTATTGTAGCTGTAAGCTATCAAATCCAGCAAACAACAACGATGGTTGACTAACAGGTTTTTGCTGAGCTGGAAGCATCTAAATCAGGTGTGTTTAAAGCCGGGAAACGTCAGGACCTCGCAAGGACTGACTTGGTACAACCCTGCCCAGTAGGCTACATGAAAAATGTAAATTCTTAAACAATAGCAGAAAAGAATTAAGGAATTCACTGTAGTAACAAAGGCTGTAATCTCATTACTAATGTTACTGACAATATTTTTACACAAAATACATGTAAGATACCTTTTTAAAATGTTAATGCTACTACAAATTGATTGAACACAACTTTTAAACAAGACACTAACAAAGGAAACGAGTTAGCATCAAGAACATTACTGAATGCATTTGGATCATGTGTTTTCCAAGGCTAAAAGGTCAACCAAACTGATTGCAAAACTGTTTAATATTGTTATTCAAAACACACAATAAGGAGCTAAAAGCGAGCGCACAGAGCTAACATTAGCAGGAAGCACGAAACTGTGCTATCAGAACAACAGCAAGTTATATCAATACCTCAACAACAAAAAAATGGCAGATTCGCTGAATTGGTTAGCCGGAAGTCCATGACCATCTTTAGTAGTTCCACAGAAAATACTGTGACATAATAGAGAACGAAACATAATAGAATAATACTATTCTATTCTATTATTATAATAATACTATTCAAAACAAGCAGTGTGGTTCTATCCTCAATGAGCTAATAGCAGCACACAGCACCAACATAAGCAGAAGGCACTATGCTATTGCTATCAAACAATGGCCAGTACATTATATCAACACAGAATAAATTCATGTCTAAAATAAAGTTTGTTGTCATTTTAGTGTTTTTTGCAGCTTACCGCTTTGCTGTGTCAGTGTTAATCAGGCACTTCAAGAGGTTCTGATGCTGAGGGACGGTGTAATGAATTGTGTGGGTTATTACACCCAACAACCAAACCGAGCGTAATCTTTTTCAGTGTATGCATACTTGAGCTTGGACTACAAAATTACAGCTTGAAATAAAAATGGCGGGTATGCAAAATTAGTCATTCGGAAGTCCATGACCTTATTTAGCAGTTGCCCAGCAAATGCTGTGACGCTACAGTTAAAAAAAAGTAACAGATGATAGAGATAACTGAATGGACTGAAAAATATGAACCAAACCGAGGTATCTCTGCAACGTCTAAATTTAAACTAAATTCAACTTTTCTGCACTCCCATAGATTCCAAATACACAACAAAATGTATTTAAAGGCAAAAAAAAAGTGGATTTTACATGTGTAACAATTTAAGTTAACAATCAGCTGCAACAGTTGATTTTGTTTGGTCCAAAATCAATCAGCCAATCAGACCAACTAAAAGGTTTTAATTTTCTCACTTTTGTCAATCTCTGGACTGGACCAGCACTGTAAATGCACCTTACTGAAAAGCGCTATATAATTAAACTTACCTTACCTTACCCTAGATCTGTTTGTCCTCTGCACCCTCAAATCGTCGGATAGCACTGTGTTGTGTCTTATACCTTGTGTCCAAAATAATCACCTTGGTTTTTTTATACTTTGAGAAGGTGGTTATTTTCAGACCACATCATTGGACTAACATTGACCAGACCCGTTTTTTTGTTTTTTCTGCACATCTCAGGGTGGTGTTGTGCAAATATGTGCCAGCACAAGCGGTAAGTGAAATGCGGGAAAGAAACAAGGAAACCCAAGACTGATTAGGGTACCTTACAGCCTTGATTGTTAGTAAGCAAATAAGGCGGTTCAGCTGAAAAACAGCTAAGTTTACATTGACCATGCAGCTTCTACTGATGTTGTCAAGACAGAGTTTATTTACAAAGCAGTTACAGAGCTTTCAGTTATGCTTTTGCTTACCTGTAATTGCCCACACCCAAATAAATGCGAAAGTTCTGAAACTGAAAATTAGGCAGGTAAAGAAACCAACAAGAGACAACTGTTTTTGGTTCCCAGGGCCAGGAAAGACAGCTGGTCTCAGCTGTCACCATTTTCTGAATGAAAATATTAGACATGAAAATGTCTTCAACTTCCATGAACATGTGTTGTGCTACTTCAGGTTGTTCTTATTTTAATACAGGACAGAATATCAACCTTTTGCTTTGAAAGTGACTGTGATTGAATAATTATGTTTGGCCAAATATGAATTCATCATTTAAACAAATAATGTCATTCATTGATTATCTGAGCACCGAAACATAAGATATAGTACAGATGAGTACAAAAAAGAGAAAAGCAAACAGATTTTACTTCTAAAAACATTCTTAAGGTCAGATATGACTTTCATAGCTTCTGACCAGGTTTTGTTAGTTACCCTTCATTTGGCATTCAGGTTGGGTGGTTCTGCAAGCTGCCATTAGATACTGGGTGACATCATTCTAAGCTATGTGTGGTGGCCAGGAGCTGTATTTAGATTCCACTTGATACCACCAGACTTCCATGGCAACTGTCAATAGATTATTGCAGAACATTATGACCAGTAATAAAAGAAAATAATTTTTTTGTTTTGGAAATGTTTTGTTGTATTTGCTTTCTTGTAGAACTGCATAATATTCAATTCAATTCAGTTTTATTTACCGTATTTTCCGCACTATAAGGCACACTTAAAAACCATTAATTTTCTCAAAAAATGACAGTGCGCCTTGTAATCCGGAGCGCCTTATATATGGATCAATTGGTTAATTGGTTGATCCATACTGGTTGTACACGGCGCTCTGTCAAAGTGTTTCAGTACAACTGGTAAACTACAAAGCCGCACCGCTTGCAGCATTACGGCTACCGTAGTCAGTTGTGTTGCCGAAGTAATAGCGGTAAACACCTGTACTGTGCTTACTCCTAGTCCAACACCACTTGTGTGTGTATAACGACCCCAAAATTGCACCTTTCAAGAGACACGCTTACGATGCTGAGTTCAAACTCAAGGCTGTCAGCTACGCAGTCGAACATGGGAATAGAGCAGCAGCGAGAGAATTCAACAGTTAACGCTACTATATTGTGAATGTACTAACGTTTGATTTAGTGCATCAAACTGTTTCTTTTACGTGTTTACTGAATCAGGGAAAAGTTCCCTTTCACGTTTTAACTAACGTTTGATTTCAACTTCATAGACTCCAATGCATTCCTAACGTGCGGTTGGCTCTATTCAATAGAAATCTATGTAGAGGAGACCTTACCATGGGAGTGAATGGAGTTATCAGAACGCTGGTTTGTAGTGTATTAATAAAGTTTGACTGACTGACTTATCTGACTGTTTTGTTGACATTCTCTTTAGCACAGCTCCATCTAGTGGATGCATAACGCAACCCCAGTCAAACGTTTGCAGTAGCTTCTATTCTATGCGCCTTATAATCCGGTGCGCCCTATATATTAAAAAAGTTCTAAAATAGGCCTTATAATCCGGTGCGCCTTATAGTGCGGAAAATACGGTATATATTGCCAATTAACAACACGTCTCAGGGCACTTCACAAAGGGTTGGGAATGGTGTAGAGTTGTTGGGGAGGTTAGATTAAACTACTGAGTATTAGAGTTTGGCCATTTTAGAATGGGCTATGTGTAGGGTTACTAAGTAAAAGAATAAACTGGTAAAGTTTGTCCATGTAGAGCCCACTGGTGGCCATTGTTATACTAAATACCACAAGGATTGGGGTACCTCACTCTGTCAGACTGATTATAACCACTGGAAAAGAGAAGGGGTCGCACAGGTAGCAGGAATGGAGGGTGTGTTTTCACCTCAACCATAACTGAGCTGGTTTAAGCTAAACCTGACTCCCCCTTACTCCATCCAACGGGGGGAGGAAGGCAGAGGTCAAAATAATTGGAGAGTGTTGTTTCCTGTTGCATTTTGTGAAAGGTGGGTAACTTTAAAAGTTGCTAAGTCAATTAAATCGAATCATATAGATTTCAAGTCCGGTACATACATTCCAATTAATCCTAACCATTGAACAGTGCAGTCAGATTCAGTTATTTATTCAAATTGGATAAAAACGTTTTCTATCTAAGGAAACCCAGGAGATTGCATTGAATCAGTGACTTGTAGCAGTCACTCCTCCTGGATGAGCATGTAGTGACAGTGGACATTTACTGGCATTGACCTTGAAGCAATCCCTCATACTGAGCATGCATGTAGTGACAGTGGAGACGAAAAACTCCCTTTTAACAGGAAAAAACCTCCAGCAGAACCAGGCTCAGTGTGAGCAGCCATCTGCCATGACCGACAATAATATAATATTGAATTGTAATCGCCATCGCAATTTTGGTGTGTGCAATATCACTATCATAAAGGAATACTTGGATGCAATATTTGAAAGGATTCAATATTTCAAGTATCAGGAAATCACATGCTACATACGCTACTCACAAAAAGTTAGGGATATTTGGCTTTTGGGTGAAATTCATGGAAATCGTAAAAAGTTAACCTATATTGATATTGTATCATTAAAGTAGGGCATTTAAGTAGAAGCATGCAATGGTGATTTTCTTACCTCAATTTAAAAGCCAACAACAGTGATAGGTGCAAAGAGGATTGGGTGGCGGACGAAGGTGGAGACCTCAGTGGCCCGATCCCCGGATGCTTAGGCTGGCTCTAGGGACGTGGAATGTCACCTCGCTGGGGGGGAAGGAGCCTGAGCTTGTGCGGGAGGTCGAGAGATATCGACTAGAAATAGTTGGGCTTGCCTCCACGCACAGCGTGGGTTCTGGAACCCATCTCCTTGAGAGGGGTTGGACTCTGTTCTACTCTGGAGTGGCCCATGGGGAGAGGCGGCGGGCTGGTGTGGGTTTGCTTGTTGCCCCCCAGCTCAGCCGTCTCGTGTTGGGGTTTACCCCAGTGGATGAGAGGGTCGTATCCCTGCGCCTTCGGGTTGGGGAGAGGTCTCTGACTATAATTTCAGCCTACGGGCCGAGTGACAGTGCAGAGTACCCGGCCTTCTTGGTGTCCCTGTCAGGGGTGCTGGATAGTGCCCCTCCCGGGGACTCCATTATCCTGCTGGGGGACTTCAACGCCCACGTGGGGAACGACAGTGACACCTGGAGAGGCGTGATCAGGAGGAATGGCCTCCCCGATCTGAATCCGAGTGGTGTTTTGTTATTGGACTTCTGTGCTAGTCACAGATTATCCATAACGAACACCATGTTCAAACATAAGGGTGTCCGTCAGTGGACTTGGCACCAGGACACCCTAGGCAGGAGGTCGATGATCGACTTTGTTGTCGTGTCATCAGATCTTCGGCCGCATGTTTTGGACACTCGGGTGAAGAGAGGGGCTGAGCTGTCCACTGATCATCACCTGGTGGTGAGTTGGATCCGCTGGAGGAGGAGAAAGCCAGTCAGACTTGGCAGGCCCAAGCGCATAGTGAGGGTCTGCTGGGAACGTCTGGCGGAGCCCTCGGCCAGGGATGTATTCAACTCCCACCTCCGGGAGAGCTTCGACCAGATCCCGGGGAATGTTGGAGACATAGAGTCCGAGTGGACCATGTTCTCCGCATCTATTGTCGATGCTGCTGCCCGTAGCTGTGGCCGTAATGTTTGCGGTGCCTGTCGCGGCGGCAATCCCAGAACCCGGTGGTGGACACCGGCAGTAAGGGATGCTGTCATGCTGAAGAAGGAGTCTATTGGCTGTGGCTGGCTTGTGGGACTCCTGAGGCGGCTGACTGATACCGTGAGGCCAAGCGTGCTGCGGCCCGGGCTGTGGGAGAGGCTGGGGACACGGGCCTGGGAGGAGTTCGGTGAGGCCATGGAGAAGGACTACCGATTGGCCTCAAAGCGATTCTAGCAAACCGTCTGGCGCCTCAGGAGGGGGAAGCAGTGCTTCGCCAACACTGTTTATAGTGGGGGTGGGAGGCTCCTGACCTTGACATTATCGGGCGGTAGAAGGAGTACTTCGAGGATTTCCTCAATCCTGCCATCACACATTCCCTGGTGGAAACAGGCTGGGGACTCAGGGTTGGACTCTTTCATCACCCAGGCTGAAGTCACCAAGGTAGTTAAAAAGCTCCGCGGTAGCAGGGCTTCAGGGGTGGATGAGATCCGCTCTGAGGACCTCAAATCTCTGGATGTTGTGGGGCTGTCATGGTTGACACGCCTCTTCAACGTTGCGTGGCGGTCGGGGACAGTGGCTCTGGACTGGCAGACTGGGGTGGTGGTCCCCCTCCATAAGAAAGGTGATCGGAGGGTGTGATCACACTCCTCAGCCTCCCTGGTAAGGCCTACGCCAGGGTATTGGAGAGGAGAGTCCGGCCGATAGGCGAACCTCGGCTTCAGGAGGAGCAGTGTGGTTTTCGTCCCGGCCGTGGAACACTGGACCAGCTCTATACCCTCTACAGGGTACTCGAGGGTTCATGGAAGTTTGTCCAACATGTGTTTTGTGGACCTGGAGAAAGCATTCAACTGTGTCCCTCGTGATGCCCTGTGGGGGGTGCTCCAGGAGTATGGAATCGGGGACCCTTTATTTGGGGCCATCTGGTCCCTGTACAAGCGGACAGGGCAGGGCTGCCCTTAGTCACCGGTCCTGTTCATAACTTTTATGGACAGGATTTCTAGACGTAGCCAAGGGCCGGAGGGGGTCTGGTTTGGGGACCAGTGGATTTCGTATCTTTTTTTTGCAGATGACGTGGTCCTGCTGGCCCCCTCTAGCTAAGACCTACAGCATGCGCTGGGGCGGCTCGCAGCCGAGTGTGAAGCGGCTGGGATGAAGATCAACTTCTCCAAGTCCGAGGCCATGGTACTCGACTGGAAAAGGGTGGCTTGTCCTCTTCAGGTTGGAGGGGAGTTCCTGCCTCAAGTGGAGGAGTTCAAGTATCTCGGGGTCTTGTTCATGAGTGAGAGAAGAATGGAGCGGGAGATTGACAGACTGATCGGTGCGGCTGCCGCAGTAGTGGGAGTGCTGTGGCGGTCCGTTGTGGTGAAGAGAGAGCTAAGCCGAAAAGCGAAGCTCGCGTTTTACCGGTCGGTCTACGTTCCTACCCTCACCTATTGCCATGAACTTTGGGTCATGACCAAAAGAACGAGATCCCGGATACAAGCGGCGGAAATGAGCTTCCTCCGTAGGGTGGCCGGGCACTCCCTTAGAGATAGGGTGAGGAGCTCGGCCATCCGGGAGGGGCTCGGAGTAGAGCCGCTGCTCCTCCACATCGAGAGGAGCCAGTTGAGGTGGCTCGGGCATCTATACCGGATGCCTCCTGGACGCCTTCCTCGAGAGGTGTTCCAGGCGCGTCCCACTGGGAGGAGGCCCAGGGGACGGCCCAGGACACGCTGGAGGGACTATGTCTCTCGGATGGCCTGGGAACGCATTAGGCTCCCCCCGGAGGAGCTGGAGGAGGTGTCTGGGGAGAGGGACGTCTGGGTGTCTCTGCTAAGTCTGCTGCCACCGCGACTCAGTCCCGGATAAGTGGAAGACGACAAGTACGAGTACAGTTCAATGACTTTGGCCTTTATCTCAGTATTATCACTAGGACTTTGAAAGGGGTTGTTGTTTGAGTTTGCTTGAGAGGCAGATGGGGGTATTATGCTCACCAAACTGGACATAGTCTTTACAAGACATTGCTGAATAGACACAACTTGCGTAGATACCTTCAGGTCCCCACTGATGCCATTAATGATGTCTGTAAGCCACGCAGATCAGGGAGTGGTACAACACAACCAGCCGGCCTCACACAAAGCACAAACTTGATCCTTTATGAAACTCTGTAAAATGCTGGTAATTTTGTTTATCAGCCTGCTAAATGATCACTACTTCTACTATAACATCATATTGTTAAGTGTCTCACATATTTCATCTTAATGATATTACTGTGTTCCATGAGTAAATATATAACATCTGTCTTTCAGGTATTGTTGTTGTTGGGATTAATCGACCAAAAGCCAAAAATTCCATTAGCAAAACTCTTGTCAAAATGGTATGTATTTTTTTTTGTACCTTTTCTTTGTTTTTAACAAAATAATAATAATTATAGAATTATCTTCTAATTCAATAATTACTTTCTATTTTCTAATTATTTTTATCAGATTTTGACTGGTTAATCATTTATGCAGTACCACTCTTGCTTTGGTTAGGTAATGTGTTTGTCCTGGAAGGCTACTTTAGAAATTTGAGGGTAATCATTGTTGGAGTTTTTAGAAAATGTTTTAAGTTGTGTTACTTGGTCTTTCCTTGATAATGAATTCCTCACATGCTTCCTTTAATTTAGTCAAATTCTTGTACTAAAAGTAATCAAAAAGGCTTGGGAAACACAGTAAAACACAGCACAGAAGCAAGTAGGATTTAAAATGACAAAAGTTCTCTTAACACTGATTTCCTGAATGGCTGTCAGACTTCTTACCTACTGCTTAGAATACAGGTTTCCTTTCCTTCCTGTCCACTTTTTTTAGTTCATAAAAAGAGGTTCTTTATTTAAGGTGCTGTGAATTGTAAAAATATATAAATTCGGTGTTTATTTTTCTTCTAGATGTTTGAGGCTGTAGAAGATATTAAGAAGAATAACAAAGTGCGCAGTGTTATTTTATGCAGTTTGGTTCCTGGTATCTTCTGTGCAGGTATGCTCCTGGGGACTATGCTGTTTAAAACTTAGATGGAATAGAACAGAAATATCCTTTATTGCCCCTCAGTTGGGAAATTTAAGTGTATAATTTATACAATTCCTGTCATTCAGCTTCTTATTTTTAGATTTAAAGTGTTGAATGGATTTTGTGTCATTATAATCAGGAGACACAGGCCAAATGCTGAGATTTGTTCTATGGTCTATCTTGCAACAAGAGACCAGAACACAAACTTGATGCTGCGTTTTGTTTCTGTGTACAGGTGCAGATCTGAAAGAGAGGGCAAAGATGGCTCAGAATGAGGTGGGACCATTTGTTTCAAAAGCAAGAGCCCTCATCACAGAGCTGGGTAAGGACTTTCTGTAATTGTGGTAAAAACCTAGATGAACTGGAAGTTTTCAGAAACAAAAATTAAAGTAAGTCAGTTTCAGTGTGCTAATAATAATTATATTTAATAATATTTACAGTGATCAGTGATTTTAGTTTTGAATAAGCTTCAGTTTTTCCCGCCACCTTCATCAAAATTCTGTCATGTAAGCAGAAGAAACAAATGGCAACTCAAACCCCACTTGGGGTACAGCAGATTCTTCCAAACAACTTAGTGTCTTTAGTGTGATTTAATAACTCCGAACTGATAACCGATCTGTCTTTTACTCACAACATTCTTTTCAGCTTGGGAATTGGTAGGTATCAATAGAAGATGTAGTTGTCCTCGGGAAATTAGACAATGCTGATGTTTACACTAAAAGAGGGCCATAAAGTTTGTCCAAAAACATTTTTTTGAAACTGAAAAAAAAAGGATTTGAAACTGAAAAATATTTCTGAAACTGAAAAAAAGGGATTTGAAACTGAAAAATATATTTGAAACTTGGAAGGGCTTCTGTATGGAGCTAAATTGTTTGTCCGAAAAGATTTTTTTTTTTTTATTGAACAAAACAAGGTTTTAAAACTGAAAAGTAATTTTGTACTTGAAAAAACAAAGGTTTTAAAACTGAAAAGTAATTTTGAACCTGAAAAAACAAAGGATTTGAAACTGAAAAATATTTTTGACAATGAAAAAAAAAAAGATTTGAAACGAATCAGAACATTTTTTTTAAATCTGAAAAATATTTTTGAAACTGAAAAGAAATGTTTAAAACTAGTCAGATTCAAGTTTTTTTCTCAGTTTCAGATTTATTTTTCAGTTTCAACCTGCTGCTCCCTCTGTTTGGGGGCAGGACATAGATGACATGGGGTGTGGAATGATGACTGACAGCTTAGGCGCCTAAAGGAAATATTCTCAGGTGATATTTCAGGAACTGCTGGAACTAGAAATGGCTTTAAAACATAATAGATATTCTATGTTTATGTGCCCCTACACTGAGGGAGCAGCAGTGTAAAACTGAAAAATAAATCTTGAAACTGAAAAAAAAAACTTGAATATGAAAAGTAGTTTTAAACATTTCTTTTCAGTTTCAAAAATATTTTTCAGATAAAAAAAAAAATTCCAGATTCATTGCAAATATTTTTTCTATTTGCAAAAATATTTCTCAGTTTCAAATCCTTTGTTTTTTCAGGTTCAAAATTACTTTTCAATTTTAAAACCTTTTTTTGTTCAGTTTCAAAAGAAATGTTTTCGGACAAACTTTATGGCCCCAATTTAGCTCCATACATTAATCAGTCACACCTGCAAGGCTGCTTCTGCAGTTCCCTCCTTTGAAGGGAACTTCTCCCCTTACCTTGAATAGTAGTATACAAAACTAGCAAATGGTGATTTTATGCTAGAGCTCTTTGGAAAACGACCCATTATACACACAGCCGTCCCCAGGCAGTTACTGTTTTTTTGTGGTCTTAAACATCACAGAAGATTTGTCCATTAACAATGTGAAAGTGCATCCTTGCAGATATTCTATTTTTTTAGAGCCCACACTAAAGCATGATGCTCCAGTTCTATTGCTGGATTTTAGTTTTCTCCACTGAATTTGTTATGTTTATGCATTTAACAGATGTTTTTTTCCAAAGCAACTTACAAAGGAGGCTCTATCAATGCAGTTAAAATTAAAGCTACAATATGGTAGCTACAGTTGTGACTGTGTACCTGATTTTTGTGTCCGGTTGGGTCTTGGACTGCTCCCTCTCCTGGATCAGTTTAGGCCCTCCATCAAATGGGGGGCCTAATTCCTCCCTGCCACACTACCTGCTGGTGGTTGGTGTCTCTGCCCGCTGGTGTACTTGTGGTTCTCGGGGCTGTGTGCTTTGGTGTGTGCCAGCTCACTCCTGGTGACTGCTTGCCGGGGCCTAGACCCCTGGGCTATGTCGGGGGGGCCTCTGCTTGGGGTGTAATGTTTCCCGGGGCCTCGGGTCTCTGGGTCCATGGCTGGATCTGCTCGGGCGTAGACGGTTGCCGGCGAGGCCTGTTTGCCCGTCGCAGCAACTCCCTGGTGCTTCTGCCTTGTGGCTGCTGGGTGGTTCCCCTGGGACTCTCCCCTGCTCTTCTCTGGGGGGGTTGCGGTAGTCCCAGCGATGGTTCTCCTGTGCTCTGGGGGGCCTTTACATGTGGCTCGGATCTCCTCCGTATCTGTTCCGGGTTGGGGGGGCAGGTCTATGGCTCCACACACTTACTATTGCATATTTCTATGGAGAAATTTTGTATACACAAACTCGCTCACACTCAGACCTACAGGTGTTTAGATTCAGGTGTTAACAGATACACAAATGTTCTATATTGAGCCCCATCTACCAGTAAATACATCTTGCATTCATGCACCTTTCGGTAAAAAAGCTGTTATGTATGTTTCTGCAGGTGTAGAAGCAAGCAGGGTGTTATCTTGTAATCTCTTCATCCTTTCTCTCCTCCATTCTTTTCTCCTCTCCCCGTTTTCCTTTTTGCCCAACCTCTCTCTCTTTCGTGCTTCTTATTTTATTTTTTTTCATTTCTGTCTCAGTGTCCGTAGCAATTGAAATAATCCAAAAACTGTTTCTAATATAGTTTCTTTTATAAATATCAAGCAGAGCTTTAAAGCGTTAGCTTTAATGCTCCACTTGTAAATCTGTTGGGCTTTTTCTTGGCACTCAGAAAACAATTCTGAGAGCTACTCTGCCAGACAGGACATGGTTAAAAAAAAAAAGCTACAATAAGCTACTTAAAAGGAAGACCACTAGTCAGTGCAGGCATAGGGGGGAGTGCACAGTTCAGCTTGTGCCAGGCTAAAGCAAGAACCACATCTTGTTTATGATCAGACTTTTGCACTAATGCTGCACCAAGGCTTCCATCATTGATGTAGCCACAAAGGGATAACAGAGTAGGGATGGGTACTTTTCACATTTTAACCGATACGGTACCGATGCCCTGTACCTCTGAAACCGTATTGGTTCTTAACAGTACCAATTTTTGGTACTCTTGTGTGCATATATTTTTCCGTTCAGGCTGTAGGTCTTTCCATAAATCGCCATCAGAATGAAACCTGGCCAATTCCGTTACGTATTCAACCACAAAACTCCTCTCGACATTCTTGAAGTTCTCAGTAGGGGGCGCCTGCAGCAACTCTCCCCATGCTTCCTTGTGCGTCTCCGATTGTGTTGAGCTATTGGCTAGTATTGCTGCTCTTATGGTTAGCGGCGGTCACGTGACCGTGTGAAGCTGCAATTGCAAGAATGGGGGATAACGCAAGAGGGAGTACATGGATAGTGCATTAGAGAGGGAGGGAATGATTCTTTTACCCGGGTTACGGCTATCTAAGGTTGTCCTTAAAGCTCAGTTTTCCAATTTTCTTGGAGATCAAAACCACAGGAGAGGTACACAACCTGCAGGACAATTCATTCATATTCTCCAGCAGAGATGACTTCACATGGAACAGGCTAATGATGAAGGAAAAGTGTAAGGATGAAATATCCCTAAAATGGTCCACAATATATATTTTATGGGAACATTTAACAATAGTGCAAATATGCATAAATCGATCAGTATCTGTCAGAAGTCTGATGCAGAAGCAATTAAAAAAACGTGTAATTAAATGTGGTTAAATGATCATTTTATTTTTAAACTATACTTGACAGAAATGTTATGGTAAGCATTAAAACCAGTTACATCATAATGCATCTTGGATGCATCACACATCCTTGTATAGTTTCTGTGGTGTAGTTTTCCATGACTGAACAATTTATGGTGTAGTGAAGAATAATATTGAGGTATTGTGGTAAATAAACTAATGGAATTTGAGCAGGGTGTACAAAAAATCTTTCTTTTTTAATAATTTTTTCTTGTTTTTACAGATAATCTTTCAGTTCCAACTATTGCTGCGATTGATGGGGCTGCTTTAGGAGGAGGTTTGGAAATGGCCCTTGCTTGTGACATCAGAATTGCCTGTAAGACTTCCAGTTATTACTAGGAGCAGACTTATTGACACACCTTCATCTTGTCCTATGTTTTTGGAGAAAACTCTATTTTTATTCCAGACTTATTTTACTTGACATTCTGTCAGTGTCTTGTAAATAACAATTGGTTAAGAATGCACTTGGCTTTTGCCATTGCAATTGTGGTGTAATATCACCTGAAGGAAAATGTTAAGAATACCATAAAAAGGATCATCACCAAATTTAATAAACAGTATGAAGTTAAATGTTATTCATGAAATGTTAGGATAATTTTCATGAAACTCTGTTACAAGCATGTTTGACGACTTTTTTGAACCACAAATCTTAATAATTCATTTGGCTTTTTTACTGTCAATATTTCATATTTAAACCTGCAAATAACATCTTAAGAATGTGTTTTTTTCATGGTTTGTTTGTTTTATCAGGAAATACATTTTCTGTTTGTCATTACTATTAATGAAATGCAGCATTGATGAAAATGATTTCGTTTTACAAATATACAGGTACATCTAAAAAAATTTAAATATCATGTAAAAGTAATATGTCCATCCAAACAAATATTTTTTGTTACTCATTTCAAAAAGGAAAACTCATTTAGATTCATTACACAAAAAAAATATTGAAATATTTCAAGGCTTTATTTCTTGCAGTGATGATGATTGAAATAAATGAAAACCCAAAATTCAGTGTCTTGGAAAATTACAATATTAAGATAAATAAAAAGGGATATTTTAAAGAGAAATGTCAGTATTCTGAAAAGTATATTCATTTGTGTGCACTCAATACTTGGTTGGGCCTCCTTTTGCATGAATTACTGCATCAATGCAGCTTGACATGGAGGCGATCAGCCTGTGGTTCTGCTGAAGTGTAATGGAAGCCCATGTTGCTTTAGTAGCGACCTACAGGTCATCTGCATTGTTGAGTCTGTGTCTCTCAGCTTCCCCTTGACAGTAGTCTAAAGATTCTTTAAGGGGTTCAGGTCAGCAGAGATTGGTGGCCAGTCAAGCATAGTAACATCATGGTCATTAAACCAGTTTGATACCTTTTGGCAGTGTGGGCCTGTACCATGTTCTGCTAGAAAATGAAATCAACATCTCCATAAAGCTTGTCAGCAAATCGAAGCATGTAGTGCTCTAAAATATCCTGGTGGATGGCTGTGTTTACTCTGGACTTCAGAAAACACAGTGGACCAACACCAGCAGATGACATGACATCCCCAAATCACTCACTGTGGAAAACGTCAAGACTTCAAGCAACATGTTCTGTGCCTCTCCATTCTTCCTCCAGACTCTGCATTCTTGATTTCCAAATGACCCAAACTTTACTTTCATCTGAAAATGGGTATTTGGACCACTAAACAACTGTCCCGTTATTTTCCTTATTAGGCCAGGGAAAGATGCTTCTAATATTTCAGGTTCAGGAGCGGCTTGACACGAGGAATGTGCCATTTGTAGCCCATATGTCGGATCTGTCTTGGTGTGCTGACTCTAGCCTCAGTCTACTCTTTGTGAAGCTCATATTCTTGAAGGATTTGATTAGACAATCCTCTAAAGCCTGTGATTATCCCTGTTGGTGGTGGACGTTTTTCTATCACACTTTTCCTTCCACTCATCTCTCTTTGAATAAGCTTAGACACACACCACTCTGTGAACAACCAGCTTCTTTAGCAGTGACTTGTTGTGGCTCACCCTCCTTGTGGATGTCTTCTGGACATCTATCAAGTCAGTAGGCTTGCCCATGATTGTGTAGGCCATCCATATGGCCATTACATAAGAATTATTGTTAAAACATGAATACTATTCCAATGTTCTGAGACACTAAAGATTGGGCTTTCATTACCTGTATCTGCAATCTTTAAAATTGCAAGACAAACAGCTGAATTATTTCGCTATGTGTGTGATGAATCTATATAATTAGTTTTACTTTGTGAAATAAATGACAAAAACTATTGAACTTTTTCAAGATTTTCTGAATTTTTGACATGAACCTCTAGGTTGTATACATGCATGCGTTTTAGCTACAGGTAGGTGGATGGACAGTGGTGCTGATGATTGTACTGTATAATTTTATAAGAAGTGGAGAATAACACCTTTAATGATTACACATTAAAGGTGTTATTGTTATGAGAATATATCTACATGTTTCTGTTTTTTTTATTTTTTATGATTTTACTATTTCATTTGTGGTGTCAAATATTTTTTATTAAAATCAAAAATCTAAATACATGTTTGTTTCTGCTCCTTGATCTCCTTAGCCAGCAGTGCAAAAATGGGACTAGTTGAGACAAAGCTTGCTATTATTCCTGGAGCAGGTAAGGCTTGATTTTCTTTGTATTTTGCATAAATTAAATAGGTTATGGTTGCAGCTCTATTTTAGTATTATTATTATTTTCTTTTAGTTAAATTCCCATCTTCTCTGTTTTGGTTGTTGAAGATGTCAATCTGAAAAGAGAAATTGATATTTGCAATTGTGGTTGAATTTTATTCAGGCTCCATTTTACTTCTGTCCTTTTGTAGGTGGAACACAGCGTCTCCCAAGGGTTATTGGTGTGTCTCTAGCCAAGGAACTCATATTTACTGCTAGGATAGTGGATGGAAAAGAGGCATATCGCCTGGGGCTAGTCAATCATTCTGTAGAGCAGAATGACAGTGGAGATGCTGCCTATCTTCATGCTCTTGAACTTGCTCGAGAGATCAACCCTCAGGTAGCAACAAGCTAATCCTTGTATCCAAGTACATTTCAGTGCAAAAAAATGACAGGCATGACTAAATAAAAGAGTTGTCATTTTAAAACTTGTGACCTTTGTAAGTCTCTAAGTTCTGGCATTACAGGGTCCAATTGCAGTAAGGATGGCAAAACTAGCAATCAACCAAGGAATAGAGGTGAGTTCTAGTAATTGGTTAAGGACCGCCTCAATCAGTGTTTTGCTGATGTAGGTCAAATTAACAATGTGTTATTAACACCAAAAAACATCTTCAGTTATTCATCCACCTATAGTCTGTAAAAGGACGATTCATTACAAGACCTGGGCCTAATAGACTGTCCTCCATTTAAAAATAATTTATTCAGTTAGCTGAAACATAAGTGCTCTGAATTCTAGAAAATAATCTTACCAGCCTTAAGGCAACATATGCCTTGTTTTGGTACTGGTACTCTGACTACATAACATATAATAGTGTATTACAAAAGCATTACAGCTTTTAAATTGTTCTTACATTTTGGCGAGCTACAACCACAAATCTCAAGCTATTCGATTGGATTTTTTTAAACTATTCAGTCTATTCTTTCCTCTGATTACCCTAAATAAAATCCATTGCAACTAATTTCCTACAAAATCATCTAATTAGTTAAGAGATTTGTGTGTAATCTATTCTCAGTATAAATGCAGCTGTTCTGTAAAGGCCTCAGAGGTTTGTTAGAAAACATTACAGAAGCGCATCATAAGGACCAAGAAAGACAGCAGGCATGTCAGGGAGAACGTTGTGGGGACGTTTAAAGCAGGATTAGGTCAGAAAACAATACCCCAACCTTTTAACATATCAAAGCACTGTTCAAGGGACACAACGACTGCCTCAGTTGTCATGTCTTTGGGCAAGACACTTCACTGCCTTGCCTGCTGATGGTGGTCAGAGATCTCAGTGGCAGCCTCACTTCTGACAGTCTGACCCAGGGCAGTATGATTGGGTGGATGACTGATTGTAGTGTAATGCGTTTAGGGTCCACCGACTTGATAAAGCGCTATACAAGTACAGGCCATTGACCATTGTTTTTCACCTACCAGTGGAAAAAGTGATCCACACAAAACCTACTACAACAAAGCATAGCTCTGAGGGGCTGTGCCTTGTTGTAGGTTAGAACAGGAGACATTGATATCACTTAGCTGAAGCCTGCAACCCCAACTAATAACTCTTCAATGTCTATTCTCTCCTGGACCTTACCTTTACCCACCTGATTAAATTTACTGAAAGAAGCTGCGCGTCTACGCCCTGCTGGATGCCCTGCTCTATCTTGTTTCCTCTCCTTCTCTCCCTCCAACTCTCTCTTTTTTCCTCCATGATACAACCAAGCAGAAGTCTGTCATCACACAGAAGTATTTTAATCATGATTACCTTCAGTTGGTCCAAAACTCTTAACTGGAATCAGCAGAGCTTGCACCACTCCAGTTTTATTGTCTTAGAACTGGTCACCTGTTCATTTTATAATGCATTTTAAAATCCTGACTTCAACGTTTATGGTTTGAGATGGTCAAGCTCCTTCCTACCTTACTGTATTGTTAAAGTTGCATACTCCTAAGTTGAGCCCTTATGTCCTCAGACCTTAACCCTCCTAGTACTAGCAAAGGATCAGGTTTAAAATACACGGGAATCGCTCTTTCCAGAATGTTGCAACTCTGTGGAATGAGCTTCCTTTGTTTTTAGAGTATGCAGACTCACTGAAGACATTTTTATTGACATATGCTTTTCCTCAAGTACTTTTATCATTTTTTGGATTTCATCATCTAACGTTTTTGACTTTTAAATTTTGTTTTTAGTTTTATGCTTTGTTTCTTTTGAATCTATCTGTGAAGGGTAAGTTTTTTGGGCTTCGAAACGTCTGTAGCTTAACGGGCACAATATAAGAGAAGTAAAGTATAAAAGAATGTGACTAAACAATGTTTTGTATTGTTGTCAAAATAGGAATATTTTAACTCATGAAACAGCTCAGCAGTAAAACATCTATGTGGTACATTCCTTTATTGTGCACATAGCATCAAGGGAAACTGAGCAAACATGCCTCACACTGCTATAGAATGAAAATTCCAGTAGCATAGATGGGCCATTTCCGACACGTTGAACACAATGCAAACCATTCCTTTCAAACTTCATACTATAGAGGAAATGCACATTCAACACGTCTTGTAATAATTTTTTATTGAGAAGAATTTTAACAAGGAGTTAAATTTGATTAAAAATCTTTTGATATACCCTCCGCTAGGCGTTTTATAGTTTGAAATTACTAGTAACGGTGGCAAATCGAAACAATAAATTAGTTAGTGATGGGTCAGTTGTGAATGTTTGGGCTCCAAGAACAGCACAGCACACAAACACGAGAGGGGGGGAAGGCGAGACTCCAGCTAAGTTTTCTCAAAGCCGGATCCCTTTTGTTTATTTCAGATCGTTCTTAATTTTTAGCTTAGTTGCCTGGCACAGTGTGCCATATAAATAAATAAACATTTGATATAATTTAGGATTTGTCATTAATAATTTATTTTACACGTACTTTAGTAGTTTATTAAACAAAATCTGACGAGCCACTTAGGAGCCAAAAGAGCTGGCTTATTTTTGTATCTCTAGCTCTCTAAAAAGAGCCAGAACTCCCATCACTAAAATTAGTATAGACTAGAATACAATGTCTTTATAATGATCATTTAAATCCAGGGGACTATCGGCTAGTAGTCTGCTCCTTGAAGGGAGTCACATAAGGTCATTGTGTGTCTGGATTGATTGTATGCTCGGCCTATGTGCTGTTGGATTGCCAGACTGTTAGTGTCATACATTATTACATGATATGTCTTGATGACAGATATAATCACTAACGCAAGAGAAAATTTAAATCAAAACACTTTATGGTTTCTTGTGTATTTCACTGACAAATGCTTTATTCTCATTCAGGTGGATTTATCTACAGGTTTGGCAATTGAAGAGGCATGCTATGCTCAGGTGAGTATTGTTTCTGTGGGTGGACAATTGGTAGTTTCCTTACTTATAATGTAAAGATGTCATATCACTCTAAGCTTGTTGGAATAGTAAATAAATCTGCTAAGTGGTGGAAGCTAACAAGGTAGTCAGGTGAACTCCTTATAAATCCTCTCTTCAGCTTGTTTGGCGGATCAACCAATGAGGAGTCTGCTGAGATTATTTTCAAGCAACTACAACAAGGGGAGAGCACTGGAACATAAAATGCACATAACCAAAAGTTTCTGGCACAAATGTACCGCCTCCCATAGTGGATGTAGGGGGTTAAAGACCTGGGGCCTCTTGTATAAATGGTGCATAGTCACAAAAAACATTGTGGCGCCATCTTTCACACTCAAGTTGGGATGTATCTGAATGAACATTGAATTGAATTCAGTTTTATTTATTTAGCCAATTCACATCACATGTCGATTCAAGGCACTTTACAAAGTCAGTTCAATCAAATTATACATATTTCAAGACACTTTTATGACTATTTATATTGTAGATTCTCACCAAAGGCATCACAACTGAAAGAACACACATGGAATTATGTAGTATACAAAAGGTGTGGAATAACTCAATAATATCTTTATCCTAATTATCAAACAGTGCAGTCAGATTCAGCTTTGTTATTCAAACTGGTTAAAATGTTTTTCCAGAAACCCAGCAGATTACATCAAGTCAGTGACTTGCAGCATTCACTCCTTCTAAATGAGCATGTAGCGACAGTGGGCAGTCGCTTGTATTAACATTGAAGCAATCCCTCATACTGAGCATGCATGTAGCGACAGTGGAGAAGAAAACTCCCTTTTAACAGGAAGAAACCTCCAGCAGAACCAGGCTCAGTGTGAGCGGCCATCTGCCACAACCGACTGGGGGTTTGAAAGAACAGCAAAGACACAAAACAAACACAGAAGCAATGATCCAGTAGGACTGTTTATGGGAAAGAAAAGTGGCTTCATCTAGTAGAGAAAGACAGCTAAGCTGATGAACTCTGAACCTAGTTATCAAGTCTAAAACATGAAAGAGAGCACACACAGTTAATCACAGTAAAAGCTCAACCAGTAGCTATGCCTAGGAGACTGAATTGAACACTGAAAGACAGGGCCAAGTGTATTATCTGTAGAAGAAGAGCATTAAGTTGTTGGCATGAGCAGCTTGGCCGATGTCCCCCTCCAGAAAGGTATCTTAGCTAAACACAGAGCCAGGCCGGATGTAGCTTCTGGGATGAGAAAAAACAGAAAGAGAACTGGTTAAAACCTGAAATAACAGCAAATAATGCAAAATTGGAGAGTAGTATGAGAATGTAGCAGAGAGAATGAAAGTGGTCATTATGTCCTCCAGCAGCCTTTATCAAAAAATAAAATTTTAAGCCTAGTCTTAAAAGTAGACAGGCCTCACCGACTAAAACTGGGAGTTGGTACCGAAGGAGAGGAGCCTAATAACTAAAAGATCTGCGTCCCATTCTACTTTTAGGTACTCTAGGATCCACCAGTAAATCAGCAGTCTGAGAATGAAGTCCTCTGTTAGAAATATACGAAAGTCAGATGTCTGGTATATGATGGAGCTAGATCATTAAGCTTTTTATGTGAGGAGAATTTTAAGTTCTATTCTGGATTTAACAGGGAGCCAGTGAACGGAAGCTAACATAGGAGAGATATGAACATGGCATGCAAGTGTGCGTAAATACACGCAAACCTTTGACCTGCTTTGAAAATGTGCGAACATCTACGTAAACCTTGGCAGTAAACAGTATCACACTGCAAAGTACAACCCCAATTTCAATGAAGTTGGGATGTTGTGTAAAACGTAAAAAAACAAACAAAACACAATGCTGCATGTTGAAGCACAAAATACAAAACGGAGGCCCCGGACTGTTGAGCAACTGAAGTTGTACATCAAGTAAAAATGGGTAAGAATTCCACCTACAAAGCTTCAACAATTGGTGTCCTCAATTCCCAAATACTTATTGAGTGATATTAAAAGAAAAGGTGAGGTAACACAGTCGTAAATGTGCCCTTGTCTCATCCTTTTTGGGACGTATTGCAAGCTTTAGATTCAAAGTGAGTGAATATTTGCAAACATACAATTAAGTTTATCAGTTTGAACATTATGTAGTGTGTTCAATTGAATACAGGTTCGACTGGATTTGTAAAGCACTGTATTCTGTTTTTATTTATGTTTTACGCTACGTCCTAACTTCATTGGAATTGGGGTTGTACAAAAACTCACCTAAATACATTGAAATATGACTTTACTAATGTTTTTCAACTCAAGCAGCATTGAACCCGATGTTTTTTCATGTGTTTGAGCTTTTATGGTTTAAACCAGAAGGATGAAACTGAACCACATTCAGCCTCATACAACATAACGTAATGCACATAAAAAATTATGTAACAAACTATATTTTGGGATGTTATGTTTGGGATATTTGTTTTATTGTAGATTTGGATGGTATTTTCAAACTCAGTGGTGGGCACATTTCCACTAAAGGCTAGTAGTGGAACTAAGTTTTTGTTTTGTTTTTTGTGCGAAATATAATCTTCGCTACCTTTTGAAAAGTGTTAGCGGACCGGTAAGCTTCCACTAAATTAGTGGTTTCGCAAACTTAAGACTGATAGTTTGTTCTTTTCTGTCATTGGCATGTCTCAAAAAATTCATTAAGCATGCTATAGACTTTTGTTACGTAACTGCTACTCCCTCGGCTTGCTTCCTTTTTTTTTTTTTTTGACCGGGTCATGGAGCAAGGCAGTAACAATAAGTGTGTGTGAAAGAAAATCAGTCACATTGAGTTGGAAGCCTACCTTAAGCGTCAGTTCCGCAGTGGTTTCTCGGTGTAATAGTCTGAATAGTGTAATGCCAGTTATTCCCCAAACAAAACAAAAAGTGAACTTTAGCTTGGCCTAAATCTTTGCTGCCTTCTGGGGCGATCAGTTCCTAGAAGATGGCATCACACATGCGTGCTGAATGTAGTTATGAATTGCAGTTATGTTCTTCACGTTATGGAAGGTGAAAAAGTTTATGTTTGGCTTAAAGATGAATGCCGTGTTTGGAGTCTGTAACGGCTGTGAGTGAGGCAGAGTTCACTCAGCCCTGTGGATCTATGGTGGAAAGAAGGATTGTAGACCTGTTTGTTGACAACAAGCTAAGCTACCGCTGCATGAAGTGGACTTCCCCCACCTATGATAACCCTATAAATTTTACTTTGAAAACCATTAATAAAAATGTTAAGGTAGAAGAGCACTTTTTTAAACAATATTCAAACCTATTTGTAGCAGTTTAGTTCAAGGAGATTAAGGTCGACTCAGATAAAATGGAGCAAGATCACAATACTGGAACATCAGTGTTTAAAACATTTTGTTGAACATAAAGTTTGTATCAACTTCAAAACACAACACAGAACAATAGACTAGCCCTAAGGCTTATGGTGCATTCAGGCCGAACGTGATTTGAGCGTCAGAGGTGTCTGGTTTTCATGCAAAGTCTGTGGACGTGCGTGTCGGGACGTCGAGATGTCCTGTGGCGCGCTTCATGCGTCTGGCGCAGCACATTGTAATGGATTTCGCGCGTCGGGTGGTGTGCGTTTTGAGATTTTAAGCACCTGATGCGCATACAGCGCATCAAAGAAGCACATGCTAGGGTTAGGGTTAATCCAAAATCCAAACTTTTGGAGGTTGACGCGTCATGTCAACCAATTAGAGAAGCTTAGCTTTGTGACATAGTGTCATATTTTCAGAGCACGCAGCTCCTGGTGCAAATGGAGAAATTTACCAAACTCAACACCTCTGAATTATCTGGAGAATCCAGACACAACAGAGGCTCCTGATGATGACATTCTTTTCCTTTATTCAGCAAATAAAGCCAAGCCACTCTTTCAATTGCATCTGCCATTGTATACAGGGTAGCTCCTCCAAACAGGTGTCTATCCACACTTTGCTCTGACGCCTGTCTACAGGGTTTTTGATGCTAGATATCAGTGTCTGACTTCAAAGTGCACAAGCGTCCAACTTGAGGCGTTTGATGCCTTTTTGCCGCTCAAATCTTGTTCGGTCTGAACGCACCATTAGAGACTGGTTAGTTTTACCTTCACCAGGTAGCCATATTACCACCACAAACAAAACAATTGTTTCATCCTAATTTTCTCTACCCAAACACCACCTCCATTGGGAACCGTTCTGAAGAACAGGAGGACAGGAAATTCAAAGGGGCATTGGGGTGTGTAACCAAAGCGGCCCAGTCTGGCCAGGCATTGATGTGCTACTGTGATTCATAGGCCGTCTCCTCTCAGGCAGGGAGGAAGGATAAATCTTTACTCAACATGATTAGAGACACAGATTAGAGTCTCTTTTGAGGCACCATTGACTTAGATTCCTTTTCTGCAGAAGCTGAGAAAGAAAGATTAGACAAGATTATCTTAATTACCCCCTTTTTTTATGAACAATCAATTCACGAACAGCAAATCATTACTTAACTTTTGTTGTCCTTGATCGGTTGGTACTCAAACACCAGTTCCAAGTTTGAGGATTTAGTCCAGCTTGCCATCAAGTTGGACATTCACATGTGTTTTCTTCCATCTGCATCTCTAGGAGAGTTGCCTGGGTAGAGATTGAGCCGGTGCTGGTAGAACAGTTTTATTCCTTGACATCATGGGGATTCCAGCTGTGACTCCTTCCTGGCTGTGCTAAAAGTGCGAAGAGTATGTTGGTGTGTGCAATCCACGATGCATAGTTTCCTACCAGCCTCTTTGATTGTGTATAGTGCAGTGCATATTTCATTCCATGGCTGGGGCTCAACATTGTGGAACAAAGGCAGTGCTTTGGCACTGCTGAAGGACATCGCCGACGGAAAGTTTCGGAGGGAATGGTTTTCAGAGATCATACTGACCTGCTGGCGCATGCTTATTAGCCAGTTTATATTGCCCAGGGCAATTATTTTGAATCTCTGCACGGAACAGGCTCCAGCGTATAGGGAACCTTGGGGAACCGTGCCTTGCCGGTGCCAGTTTAAGTTCTCACTACCCTGGGATTCCTTGCAGCCGCACTTGAGAAAGGAAGCTCGCTGGTAGGTCGGGTATCTCTGGTTATCTCTGAGCTGTGCCATGCCAGTCATTGGATGGCCTTATCTGTATGTTGCCATGATAGATGAAATTACCCTACATTGTGGCTGAATAGGCAACTATCAAATTGCAATTTGCAGCGAGGAGCCGATTTGAATGTTTTATCGCAGCTATCGACTGCACTCATATTGTAATAATGTATATAACCATCTGTAAATTAATTTGCTTTTGTAAATAGAAACCATTTTCATTTGAAAAATGTGCTATTCATTTGTGAAGCACAAATCTGTCATACAAATGCTCCTGGCTGGGGGTCTTTCTGCATGGAGTTTGCATGTTCTCCCCGTGTGTGCGTGGGTTCTCACTGGGGACTCCAGCTTCCTCCCACGGTCCAAAGACATGCCTGTTAGGTTAATTGGTAATTGGTCTCTCTACATTGCCCTTAGGTGTGTGAATGAGTGTGTGCATGGTTATTTGTGTGTTGCCCTGCGATGGACTGGCGACCAGTCCAGGGTGAACCCCGCCTCCCGTCCATAGACTGCTGGGGATAGGCACCAGCTTCCCCGCAACCCACTATGGAAGAAGCGGTAGAAAATGACCGACTGAAATTAAATCTGTCCCACTAATGTATTGGCACGTTTGACTGCTTCAACTCATGATACCTTATTACTGGCGAACGGTAATGTTGGAAACAGACTTTTTTTTTTCTTTTTTTTCTCAATGTGATGGGGGATTTTATGTGTCCATATAACCATGGCAAAATGCCATGGTTATATAGACTCCAAACAAAACGGCACGAAGCATGACCGTCTCTTGTCAAATTTTAGATTAATATCCGCTGACTTAGAGCTACACTACAGGTCAAAAGTTTTAGATACACTTTCTCACTTAATGGGTCCCCTTATTTTCATGACTATTTACATTGTAGATTTTCACCGAAGGCATCAAAACTCCATGAGCTTTATGAAGTGGTCACCTGAAATGGTTTTCCAAAGAGTTTTTAAAGAACTTCCCAGAGGTGCATTAAGAGACGGCCAAAGGTTAATATTTCAGTCATCACAGCAAAGGGCGGCTACTTTAAGTAATCTAAAATATACAGGTCCTTCTCAAAATATTAGCATATTGTGATGAAGTTCATTATTTTCCATAATGTCATGATGAAAATTTAACATTCATATATTTTAGATTCATTGCACACTAACTGAAATATTTCAGGTCTTTTATTGTCTTAATACGGATGATTGTGGCATACAGCTCATGAAAACCCAAAATTCCTATCTCACAAAATTAGCATATTTCATCTGACCAATAAAAGAAAAGTGTTTTTAATACAAAAAACGTCAACCTTCAAATAATCATGTACAGTTATGCACTCAATACTTGGTCGGGAATCCTTTGGCAGAAATTACTGCTTCAATGCGGCGTGGCATGGAGGCAATCAGCCTGTGGTACTGCTGAGGTCTTATGGAGGCCCAGGATGCTTTGATAGCGGCCTTTAGCTCATCCAGAGTGTTGGGTCTTGAGTCTCTCAACGTTCTCTTCACAATATCCCACAGATTCTCTATGGGGTTCAGGTCAGGAGAGTTGGCAGGCCAATTGAGCACAGTGATACCATGGTCAGTAAACCATTTACCAGTGGTTTTGGCACTGTGAGCAGGTGCCAGGTCGTGCTGAAAAATGAAATCTTCATCTCCATAAAGCTTTTCAGCAGATGGAAGCATGAAGTGCTCCAAAATCTCCTGATAGCTACCTGCATTGACCCTGCCCTTGATAAAACACAGTGGACCAACACCAGCAGCTGACACGGCACCCCAGACCATCACTGACTGTGGGTACTTGACACTGGACTTCTGGCATTTTGGCATTTCCTTCTCCCCAGTCTTCCTCCAGACTCTGGGACCTTGATTTCCGAATGACATGCAGAATTTGCTTTCATCCGAAAAAAGTACTTTGGACCCCTGAGCAACAGTCCAGTGCTGCTTCTCTGTAGCCCAGGTCTGGGGAATGCGGCACCTGTAGCCCATTTCCTGCACACGCCTGTGCACGGTGGCTCTGGATGTTTCTACTCCACATTCAGTCCATTGCTTCCGCAGGTCCCCCAAGGTCTGGAATCGGCCCTTATCCACAATCTTCCTCAGGGTCTGGTCACCTCTTCTCGTTGTGCACCGTTTTCTGCCACACTTTTTCCTTCCCACAGACTTCCCACTGAGGTGCCTTGATACAGCACTCTGGGAACAGCCTATTCGTACAGAAATTTCTTTCTGTGTCTTACCCTCTTGCTTGAGGGTGTCAATAGTGGCCTTCTGGACAGCAGTCAGGTCGGCAGTCTTACCCATGATTGGGGTTTTGAGTGATGAACCAGGCTGGGAGTTTTAAAGGTCCCAGGAATCTTTTGCAGGTGTTTAGAGTTAACTCGTTGATTCAGATGATTAGGTTCATAGCTCGTTTAGAGACCCTTTTAATGATATGCTAATTTTGTGAGATAGGAATTTTGGGTTTTCATGAGCTGTATGCCACAATCATCCGTATTAAGACAATAAAAGACCTGAAATATTTCAGTTAGTGTGCAATGAATCTAAAATAGATGAATGTTAAAATTTCATCATCACATTATGGAAAATAATGAACTTTATCACAATATGCTAATATTTTGAGAAGGACCAGTATAACGTAATTAAATTTCTTTTACAATTTATTGTTTGTGACATAATTCCATATGTGTTCATTCAGTTTTGATGCCTTTTGTGAAAATCTACTTAGTGTAAATAGTCATTAACATAAACAAAACCATTAAACAAAAAAGTGGTTCTAAAACCTTTGACTGGAAGTGTATATCCTAATGATACGTATCCTAATGAACGTTTTCATTTTAGATTGTTTTACTTTAGAAAAGTCAGCATGCAATACATATGACTAGCTATTAGCATCCACCACTTTATTTACATTTTCAACAAGTTTGGAATGATATGATCTTTTTTTACTACTGAATTTCACAGACCCCCTCACAAATCCAAATTAACCCTTGAATCAAAATATTAAAAAAATGCCAAAATAAGAATGTTTTTCCCACATTCTTAGTGTTTGGAACATAAATGTTACTGGCTGTCAGTTTACGTGTCAATGTGTTGTTTCTTGTGTGTGCAATTATGATCTAAATAATTTTTATCTTGGAGTCTCATTTTCATGTGTCATTGTGTGTCCGTAGAATCCCATTGGGAAATTAACCTGCTACTTGTGTGGATTGTGGATACTATCTGTGGACTGTTTTACTTAATGTAGATGAAGCTATTGGCACAAGAACTGGCAATAGATTTTAATTTGACACGAGCATTACTAATATAGATTTTAAAACAAATGAAACCAAATACAGGCATTTTACAGGTATTTAACAGCTTAGTTATCTACAACAAATTAGATAAGACTGCAAAAACAGGTTTGAGATAAACCGCAGATAAAAGTGTGAATAGTTTCTAGTGCTAATTTGATTGTGTTGTTTTAAAGGTGGTACCAACTAAAGACCGATTGGAAGGTTTGGCAGCTTTTAAGGAGAAGAGGCGTCCTCATTATAAGGGGGAATGAGGCCACAGTTGTCCTTCTTCAAGAAATTCTGTGCCAAAATGAAATGTATTCCACTGCAGTCATTTTTTACTTGAAAGAGTAAGTAAGAGTAAGTAATACAGGTGAACTAGACAGCTTTATTAAACCTTGTTAACACACTTGAGCTATTGTACTTTCAGGTAAAGATGTTTGTGCAGTAAATGTGTTAATTCAGTGTATTACTACACATTGCTCTGCACAGTGTCCAGAGGTTTTTGTTGCATGGTAGGACACGTGGTATTGATAAAGTCTTTAAGGTGCAAACCAATCTCTGGGAGTGCCGGCTAACTGCTTCTGCACTGACATCTAGAAATAACCAGGCTTTCAAAACGTCATATAAAGCATAAACTTGGAATGTAAAACTTTGTGTGTTTGTGTGTTTTATTTTTTTTGTTTTCCTAATTTAGTTTCTTCATTTACAGTTTGTATATACCATACATGTAATACATGCTGGGTGTTTCAGGCAACACTATTGCTTCAGTTTCATGGAAATTAATTGAATATTATTTAATTTTCAGACCTATTTACAAAAATAAAATACCATGACCCAAAATTTTAAATACCTCCTGTTGAAAAACACCCTCAGTAATGTTAGAGGTTGTGACGTTTGTCATGAAACAACCCAAGTAATTTATGATTTGCATTTTTCTTTTCTATTATGTTTTTGTATTTTTAGCTTGTCTCAAAAAGGTTTTCTTAAACATTAATGAGTCACATGTCATGTGAAGCGAGGCCATGCCAAACAACTGCAACTGATCTAATAAAAGTACTTGATACTTTCTGCTGCCTTCATTGATTTTTCTGCAAAGTTTATAACTGAGACTTTTAACTGAAATTTTCAAACTTTGTGTTTTAGTAGCATAGGAAGAGACACTAGCTGTGTTTCCATTACAAATGTGCACCAAACTCTTGATATTTTGCCAATGTGGAAAAAACATGATTTTGCAATTGCAGTGTTTCCATTATATAAGAAATGCAATTAAAATCATAAGTGAATATGTTTTTTCATGCGATAACATCATCCTCCAAGTATTTCCTATTGTCTTCTTTGTCTTTTTTGACTGGTGTGATGCAAAAAAAGTGTTTCCATTGCAGTCTTGCAAAATACAGGTCCTTCTCAAATAATTAGCATATTGTGATAAAGTTCATTATTTTCCATAATGTCATGATGAAAATTTAACATTCATATATTTTAGATTCATTGCACACTAACTGAAATATTTCAGGTCTTTTATTGTCTTAATACGGATGATTTTGGCGTACAGCTCATGAAAACCCAAAATTCCTATCTCACAAAATTAGCATATCATTAAAAGGGTCTCTAAACGAGCTATGAACCTAATCATCTGAATCAACGAGTTAACTCTAAACACCTGCAAAAGATTCCTGAGGCCTTTAAAACTCCCAGCCTGGTTCATCACTCAAAACCCCAATCATGGGTAAGACTGCCGACCTGACTGCTGTCCAGAAGGCCACTATTGACACCCTCAAGCAAGAGGGTAAGACACAGAAAGAAATATCTGAACGAATAGGCTGTTCCCAGAGTGCTGTATCAAGGCACCTCAGTGGGAAGTCGGGGAAGGAAAAAGTGTGGCAGAAAACGCTGCACAACGAGAAGAGGTGACCGGACCCTGAGGAAGATTTTGGAGAAGGGCCGATTCCAGACCTTGGGGGACCTGCGGAAGCAGTGGACTGAGTCTGGAGAAGAAACATCCAGAGCCACCGTGCACAGGCGTGTGCAGGAAATGGGTTACAGGTGCCGCATTCCCCAGGTCAAGCCACTTTTGAACCAAAAACAGCGGCAGAAGCGTCTGACCTGGGCTACAGAGAAGCAGCACTGGACTGTTGCTCAGTGGTCCAAAGTACTTTTTTCGGATGAAAGCAAATTCTGCATGTCATTCGGAAATCAAGGTCCCAGAGTCTGGAGGAAGACTGGGGAGAAGGAAATGCCAAAATGCCAGAAGTCCAGTGTCAAGTACCCACAGTCAGTGATGGTCTGGGGTGCCGTGTCAGCTGCTGGTGTTGGTCCACTGTGTTTTATCAAGGGCAGGGTCAATGCAGCTAGCTATCAGGAGATTTTGGAGCACTTCATGCTTCCATCTGCTGAAAAGCTTTATGGAGATGAAGATTTAATTTTTCAGCACGACCTGGTACCTGCTCACAGTGCCAAAACCACTGGTAAATGGTTTACTGACCATGGTATCACTGTGCTCAATTGGCCTGCCAACTCTTCTGACCTGAACCCCATAGAGAATCTGTGGGATATTGTGAAGAGAACGTTGAGAGACTCAAGACCCAACACTCTGGATGAGCTAAAGGCCGCTATCGAAGCATCCTGGGCCTCCATAAGACCTCAGCAGTGCCACAGGCTGATTGCCTCCATGCCACGCCGCATTGAAGCAGTCATTTCTGCAAAAGGATTCCCGACCAAGTATTGAGTGCATAACTGTACATGATTATTTGAAGGTTGACGTTTTTTGTATTAAAAACACTTTTCTTTTATTGGTTGGATGAAATATGCTAATTTTGTGAGATAGGAATTTTGGGTTTTCATGAGCTGTATGCCGAAATCATCTGTATTAAGACAATAAAAGACCTGAAATATTTCAGTTAGTGTGCAATGAATCTAAAATATATGAATATTAAATTTTCATCATTACATTATAGAAAATAATGAACTTTATCACAATATGCTAATTTTTTGAGAAGGACCTGTATAATATATCATTTCAATACGGCCAAAAAAACCACCTCATCCTAGCACAAAAACCTTTTGAAAAACGGGAGTTTGCTGTTGATGAGCTTCAAGAGGTAGTCACCTGAAATGGTTTTCCAACAGTCTTTAAGGAGTTCCCAGAGATGCTTAGCACTTGTTGGCCTTTTTGCCTTTACTCTGCGGTCCAGCTCACCCCAAAGCATCTCGATTGGGTTCAGGTCCGGTGACTGTGGAGGCCAAGTCATCTGGCGCAGCACCCCATCACTCTCCTTCTTGGTCAAATTGCCCTTACACAGCCTGGAGGTGTGTTTGGGGTCATTGTCCTGTTGAAAAATAAATGACGGTCCAACTAATCCAAACCTTTGTTTTGATATTGGATTTTAAAGGCTTTAACATTTGATCAGCTGAAAAAAAGCATGTTTGAGTTTATATGCAGTTGTCAATAAATTGTCTGCTCAAAGTTTTGTCTTGCTGCCATTTGTTTTAGCATTGTGAAGCACTACTTAGAACCTTCTTAAGATATAACTGTGCAAAATGCAAATTCTTGCATTTTGTTAACTGGTGTTAAGATTTTGATCAGTAGTGTATTAATTACTGCTTTTCTCTGCCCAACTATAACTGTCTCAAGCCATAAATTTCCACCAGATTTTTTTCACCAGATATGGGGATCACATTTAGTAACTTTAAGGAGGACACAGGTCCAGCAGTCAGACGACTACGGGAGGCGCTGGGCACACTGCATGTGAGAGAAAATCTGCTCACACATTTGTAGAGCCAAATACTGTCAAAAAAGCCTGTGCAATGTTCTTGAGACAGTTCAACTTGTCTGGTAGTTGTGTCATTCAGGTGAAAATGCAAGCTCCATGATCATGCACAGCTATGTATTCCAGCTATGTTGTAGTTCTGCAAACTAGCTCTTCAGTCAGTTCAATCAGCTGCATTTCCACTTCCTCTGTATCCAGTCTGTTAAAGAGAGACAAATCAAACTGGTCACCAAAGCTTTCTGGTTTGATCATAAAATAAAACATTGGTCCATACACCTAAAAGCCCTGAAAATCTGTTGTGAATTCTGTCTCCTGTATTTGGTGTATCCGTGTATTTCCATGGTTCTGAAACTGCGCTGAGCGGACCGCTCCCTGAACTCCTTGAGCTTTTTGAATGAAAGCTTTCCACGTGTCGGCATGTCGAAAACAGTTTGTCCTGGTCCATGAAGTTTGACAATAAGCTTGTTGAAATGTCCAGTCATATCTGTGACAAAAGTTTCAAAACCCACTTCAAGTTTAGGACGGTTTTGCTCCTTTTCTGCCAGGAATGTTTTTACGGCATCAAAACAATCTGCAAATCGTTCCAGAACCTTTCCACAGCTAAGCCATCTAACAGCGCAGTGGAGCGGTATGTCTTTCGATGAGCTGTTCATCTACTCAAGCAGAGATTGGAATTGGCGGTGCTTCAAAGCAGATTGCTTAACTATAAAGTTAATTAAGCTTGCCACTGTGGTCATCGGTCATTACATCATCAAATTCTGAATTTGCCATCTTGGCACATAGGTTTTCTTGGTGTATTAGGTAGTGCGGTTTTAGGTGCAGCGCTGGTGTAGGGTGTTCAGCCCGCGACCCCTATACGCAGGCTTTAGTCCCTGAAATGGCTGTCCCGGGTTTGAGTCCTGGCCCCGGCAACAGTTGCTGCATGTCTTCCCCTCTCTTTGCCCACATTTCCTGTCAGACTACTGTCAAAAAAATACTGGAAGAAATAAAGGCCACTAGGGCCGCAAAATAAATAAAAATACAGTGCAGTTTCATGATGGGATGCCCAACTTGTTCCTCAATTAGGGTAACAGCACCTCTGTGTTTCCCTACCGTCAGTTGTCACAGCAAAAATCTTTATGTCAACTCCCCGCTCTTCAAAACCCTCCTTAAATACTTTGGCAATATCCTCACCTCGTTTCAGGCATCAGGATTACACAGAACAGTTCCTCTTGTACCGCCACATCACAGTATTTTACCATAAGAGCCAAACGTGGCACATCATTGATATCAACGTTCTTATCCAAAGCTACACTGAACAGCCTGGCTTCTATCTAACCAGCTGTTTGTTGGGCTCTGACATTGTCAACTATTTCCTGGATGTGTCGTTCCACAGTTCTGGCTGATACAGGTATGTCTTGTATCCTTGCTTTAAGTGTAGCTTTGTTTGGGAGTCCATCAAATAAAATCTCTGAGCTACAGAGAAAAGCCTCCTTAATAATTTATCCATCTGTAAAAGGCTTTCCATGTTTATCAATATAATGTGCAACACAATAACTCTTCAGTTCCATGATGTATTAACTTCGGTAAAAGCTTTGAGAGTATTTTCTTCTCATATCTTGAGACGGCACGTGTAATTGATTTAGGCTTCTTTGCCTCATCCTCAGGCCAGCTGGGTGACGGTATGTAGAAAGCATAGTCTTAAATCCCAGCCTACAGGTCACCACCAACCCATCTGCGTTTCTAACAGATTTTCCCCGCTCAGCAACACACCTGCTGAGAAGCCAACTCTGGTAATTGACAGCTCCATAGTCAGAAACGTGGCACCAGAGACACCAGCGACCATAGTCAAATGTTTTCCAGGGGCCAGAACAGGTGACATCAAATCCTACCGGAAACTGCTGGCTAAGGATAAATGTAAATACAGTAAGATTATTATTCACGCTGGCGGTACTCACATTCGTTTATGCCAATTGGATGTCTGTTGCTTCGGTGTGTAAGTTTGCCAAAACAATGTCGGACACCATAATTTTCTCTGGTCCCCTCCCTGATCTGACCAGTGACGACATGTTTAGCCGCATGCTGTCATTCAACCGCTGGCTGTCTAGGTGAGGTCCAGAAAACGATGTGGGCTACATTGATAATTGCCGAACATTTTGGGGAAAACCTGGTCTGATGCCGGAGAGACGGCATCCCCCCGACTTTGGATGGAGCAGCTCTTCTTTCAAGGAATCTGGTCAGATTTATTAGTTCTCCAAAACTCTGACAACCCAGGGTTCAGACCAGGAAGCAGGGTCGTAGTTTTACACTCCACTCTGCAGCTTTTGTACTCCCACCCACCCATTACCCTATTAAGACAGTGTCTTGTCCACGACCAAAATTGAATAGATTAAAAATAATCTAAAAGGAGGAAATCACGAAAATCTCATAAAAATTAACACAACTCATGCTAAAAAGAACGTTAAAACAATTAAATGTGGCTTATTGAACATAAGATCTCTATCTTCAAATACTTTGCTAGTTAATGACTTGATTTGTGACAATCCAATTATTTATCTTGCCTCACAGAAACAAGGATTATGTTACTATAAATGAGTCAACTCCTACTAATTATTTAAATTTTCACATGCCTCAAAATACTGGACGAGGAGGAGGAGTAGCAACCATCATTCAGTCCGATTTATTGATTAGTCCCAGACCAATTAATATCTACAACTCTTTTGAATATTTAATCCTTAGTTTTCCTCATCCAAATTGCAAAGCTCTAAAACCACTTCTGTTTGTTGTTTTGTACTGTCCACCAGGACCTTATTCTCAATTTTTAGATCAGTTTTCAGACCTTTTATCTGTATTTAACACTAAATCAGATAAGGTTATTATAGTGGGGGATTTTAACATTCACGTTGACACTGAAAGTGATAGCCTAAATATAGCTTTTAATGCTATCTTAGACTCAATTGGCTTTGCTCAAAACATTAACAAATCTACCCACTTTTGTCTTCATTCTCTGGACATTGTGCTGAGATATGGCATTGAGTGTAAATAAATAATATTTCCTCATAACCCTGTCCTGTCTGACCATTTTTTAATAACCTTTGATTTTAATTTAACCGAGTACTCCACACCTGAAAGAAAATTTCATTATAGTAGGTCATTATCAGACAATGCTGTAACAACCTTTAAAGAATCTGTTCCATTTTTAATTTCCTCATTATCACAGAAAAACACAGTGGAGAGCAATAATTTTGTTTCTTCCCGTTCACAAATTGATACTCTTGTTCAGTGTTACTTCATCATTGCGTGGTGCATTAGGAAATGCAGCCCCCTTGAAAAAGGAGGTAATTATTCAAAGGAGGCTGGCTCCCTGGTTTAATTCAGAGCTGTGTACTTTAAAGCACAATGTTAGAAAACTGGAGAGAAAATGCCGCTCTACACACCTAGAGAATTCCTACTTAATCTGGAAAAATAGCCTACTGTTGTAAAAAAGGACACTTCGCCAAGAATAGAACAGCTTATTTCTCATCATTAATAGAAGAGAACAAGAATAATCCTAGGTTTCTCTTTAGTACAGTTGCTAAACTTACACAGAGTCAGAGCTCTGTTGAGTCATCCATTCCCTTAGCTCTCAGCAGTCATGACTTTATGGGATTCTTTTTAAATAAAATTGATTATATTAAAAATAAAATCATTTACATACTTGGTTTTGATCCTGTGGAGCTTCCAGAGTTATCAAAAATATTAGCTTCATCTTGTATGTTACACCCAATCCCAACCAAATTATTTCAGGAAGTGTCCCTCTGATTACCAGCCCCATTTTAGGTATGATTAACCTCAGTCAGTCAGTCATTTTCTACCGCTTATTCCATAGTGGGTCACAGGGAGCTGGTGCCTATCTCCAGCAGTCAATGGGCAAGAGGCAGGGTACACCCTGGACAGGTCGCCAGTCCATCGCAGGGCAACACACAAACAACCATGCACACACTCATTCATACACCTAAGGGAAATTTAGAGTGACCAATTAACCCAACAGGCAAGTCTTTGGACTGTGGGAGGAAGCCGGAGTACCCGGTGAGAACCCACGCATGCACGGGGAGAACATATAAACTCCATGCAGAAAGACCCCAGGCTGGGAATTGAACCCAGGACCTTCTTGCTGCAAGGCAACAGTGCTACCAACTGCACCACCGTACAGGTATGATTAACCTATCCTTAGTAAATGGATATGTACCACAGGCTTTTAAGGTAGCTGTAATTAAACCTTTACTTAAGAAACCTTCGCTTGATCGAGATGACTTGAAAAATTACAGACCTATATCCAGTATTCCATTCTTATCTAAAATTATTGAGAAAATAGTTGCTAATCAAATGTGTGAGCATTTATACAGCAATGACCTGTTTGAAGAGTTTCAGTCAGGTTTCAGAGCTCATCATAGCACTGAAACAGCTCTGCTGAAAGTCACTAATGATATTCTTCTAGCCTCAGATAATGGATAATGTCTGTACTTGTCCTGTTAGATCTCAGTGCTGCATTTGATAGAGTCAATTACAATATTCTCTTAGAAAGGCTGGAATATGCTGTAGGGATTAGGGGGACAGCACTAAACTGGTTTAAATCTTATTTGTCTGACAGATTACAGTTTGTTCATGTAATTGATAAATCATCTTCAAACTTCAGGGTTAATTGTGGAGTACCACAGGGTTCAGCGCTTGGGCCAATTCTCTTCACTATATATATGCTTCCAATAGATGAAATTATCAGGGAGCACAGGATACATTTTCACTGTTACGCTGATGATACTCAGCTTTGCTTATCCATAAATCCTGATGAGCCCAACCAGTTGGATAGACTACAAGCATGTCTTGAAAACATTAAAACTTGGATAACTTTAAATTTTCTGCTTCTAAATTCAGACAAGACAAAAGCTGTCATCTTTGGACCTGAGTCTTTGAAACAGAAACTGCTTAGTCATTCACTTAACCTGGATGGCATTAAATTAACCTCCAGTAAAAAGTAGAAATATCCTATCCTGGAGTGATGCTGAAAAACTAGTGTATGCATTTGTTACTTCAAGGCTGGACTATTGTAATTCCTTACTATCAGGATGTCCTCAAAATGCAGTTAAAAGCCTTCAGCTGATTCAAAATTCTGCACCAAGAGTTCTGATGAAAATTAAAAAGAGATAATATTTCTCCTATTTTAGCTTCTATTCTGGCTCCCTGTTAAATCCAGAATATAATTTAAAATTCTCCTTCTCACATATAAAGCCCTTAATGATCTAGCTCCATCATACATCAGAGATCTGATTGGTCCATATGTTCCTAACAGAGCACTTCGTTCTGAGACCGCAGGTTTACTGGTGGTTCCTAGAGTCTCTAGAAGTACAATGGGAGGCAAATCCTTTAGTTATCAGGCTCCTCTCTTGTGGAACCAGCTCCCAGTTTTGGTCTGTGAGGTATACACCCTGTCTACTTTTAGGGCTAGACTTAAAACTTTCCTTTTTGATAAAGCTTATAGTTAGAGTGGCTTAGGTTATCCTGAGCTAGCTCTGTAGTTATGCTGCTGTAGGCTTAGAGTGCTGGAGGACATAATGACCACTTTCCCTCTCTCTGCTACATTCTTGTACTACTCTCCAATTTTGCCTTATTTGCTGTTTTTTAAACTTTTATCCTTGTTCTCTCTCTGTTTTTTTCTCTTTCTAGACGCTACATCTGTATCTACCTGTGACACCTTCTTGGAGGGGTCATCCTCCAAGCTTGTGCTGCCAACAACTTAATGTTCACTTTCTACCGATGATACACTTGGTCCTGTCTTTCAGAGTTTAACCCTATTTTTCTCCTAGACATAGCTACTGACTGAGCTTTAACTGTGACTCACTGTATATGCTTTCTCTCATACTCTAAACTTGAAAACTGGCTCAGAGTTTATCTATTTTTTCTTTCTAGATGAAACCACTAAAGGAGCTACATCCATTAACATTTACTTTTCTTTCCCATAGAAAGTACTGCTGGATCAGTGCTTCTGTGTTCTTTTTCCTTCTCTGCTCTGTTCTCTCAAACCCCCAGTCGGTCGTGGCAGATGATCGCTGACACCGAGCCTGGTTCTTCTGGAAGTTTCTTCCTGATAAAAGGGAGTTTTTCCTCTCCACTGTCACTACATGCATGCTCAGTATGAGGCAGTATGAGGGATTGCTGCAAAGTCAAAGTCAACGCCAGTGACTGTCCACTGTCTCTACATGCTCATCCACGAGGACTGACTGTTGCGGGTCACTGACTCGATGCAATCTCCTGGGTTTCCTTAGATAGAAAGTTTTTGTCCAATGTGAATAAATAACTGGATCTGACTGCACTGTTTGATGGTTGGGATTGGTTGGAGTGTTTGTGCCTGACTTGGGGTCTGGGTGATTCGGTTGAATTGACTTGACCCGTTTTGGACCTTTCAAACAATGCAACAGGAAACAACACTTTCAATTATTTTTAACTCTGCCTCAATGCATTTTCTTACATTGATGAACTGCGTGTCATCAGTTAAGCCCTCGGGTGCCACCTGTGGCACGAGTGCCCAGGGTTGCCGATCCCTGATCTAGATTGTGATCTTGAATCTTTTTATGCCAATTGAGATTCAATTTCTATTCAGTTTCATAGCATCTTGCTTTCAGTATCATGTCCTAACACAACTGCATTTGTAACATATTTGCTAGTTTTTAAATGTATCTATTATTGAACTTTAAAATTAAGTGATTATTGGCTTTAAAATGGAAGACCACTAAATGATAATACTCATCTTGGTTCACCACACCTGGTTAAATGACTGGTTTTGGTGTCCTTTCTATTGTTTTGTAATGAAAAGTACTGAAGACCTGAAATCTCAGCTGGACACAACAGATCTCGTTCAAAAGGTTTATTAAAAGCTCTGGATGACGGCAAGCAGGAAACCTCCAACGGCAGACTCAGGAACCTTCGAGAGCAGACAGACAGGTTAGTGGCTGAGCAGAGAACTGAGAATAATACTAAACTCAGAGATAAAGCCACTAACCTCTTCAGAATCCATAAGGGGAGAAGGAAACTGAATTTCGGTTTCTCAGTTCGTTAGTGGGGCAACACCCGGAGTACGTCAGATAGATTTTCCGATTTACACACCCAGTGAACAGGCAGGCTGCGGTGGTCAGGGAACATAAACTGGGTCTAAGCCAGGAGAGCAGGATCAGGCATCAAGATCCGAGGAATAGGCTCGAATCGTGGTGCAGGGTACAGAAACTAAGTCATGCACAGGAAGGCAGATTCAGTCAAACAGACCCGGGGGTTAGGCAGGAAGAGGTGCTCAGGAGGCAGAAACAAGGCCGTTGTCCAGAGAGCTGAATCCATTAAGAAAGCCAACGGGGGCAAGGCAGAGCAGAAAACTCCGGGAGGCAAAGATAAGATCAAGATCTGGCAGGCAGATAAGGAAGGAACGCTGGACATGTACTCACTCAATGGCTTTCGATAATCTGGCATTTTTTGTTGGAGTGCAGGTGAAGCGCGTAAGGTATTTGCAAAATTTGTTTTTAAATTTAATTTTCTTTTATAAAGTACATTTTAAACAAATACACTTCTATTCACACTCACACCTTAAAACCTGCATGCATCTTATTTAAAATACAAATATACACATTTCTTCCAGTCCAAATCAGGATTGGAAGAATCATTGATTTGGATTGTAGAGTCCGTTCACTAATTCCTCTATCACTGAGTTCCACCTTCAGTCCTTATATTTTTATATGGCTCCCATAAGTTCTCAAAATCTTGCTGTTTCCCTTTGGCAAGATATGTTAGTTTTACCAGTCCCAGTGAGTTTGCAATTTCTTAACATTTAAGGGGATTTTAATCTTTAACAGTTCAGTCAAATGTCTGATAACAATCTTCCAAAATTCCTGAATTTTTGAACATTCCCGCAGACAATGGAGTAGAGTTCCTTTTTCAAACAAACATATTTTACAGGTATCTTGAGTGTTACTGGACATGTAATGAAGCCTAACAGGTGTAATATATGTTGTCATCAGCCATGTATATTGCAGAAGTTTAAATCGTGTGTTTATTGTTTGTTTTTGTGCCTTTAAACAAGCATGATTCCAATCCTCCTCATGTACGTCGGGGTCTGGTTTGTTCTGGTGCCAGTTCCTCTGTTTGAGTTTTTCAATAAAAATTAACTAAAACTTTTCTCTGTTTGCGAGAGTCTCTGCATGTGGGTTAAGTCAGCAACAAAAACTATGACAAGAACAATAACTCCTCTAGCGTATCTAGTGAAAGAAGAGGGATACACCTGACCTTGCCATCTTTTAGTTATGAAATGTATTTCTGACATAGTTAAATGAGTTTCTTGTAGGAAAATAATTTTAGATTTCAAATGTTTTCATCGACTAAGTACTTGCTTCAGTTTGGTTAATTTCCTTATGCCCCTGACATTCCAGCTTGTAATTCTAATATTCAAGATACTTGTGTTGTGGGCAGCAAAGACTCGGTGACCCGTCCCCCCCTTGTCTTGTGTCATGATGTATGTTTGGATGGGTTGTACTGGAATTCTAATTTCCCCTCGGGGATCAATAAAGTATCTTTGAATTGAATTGAATTGAATTGTCCTTTCCATGTTATCAAGTCATTCAATTTGTTAGATATTAAAGTAAAGTAAACTACAACAATCAGTTATGTTTACATCGGTTCCGTATTAGCTCGAGATTTATCTTGTAAATGTTTTCTCTCTGTTCAGCATTTTTGGAGCAGGAACAATCACGGAGTGTCTTATCAGTTTTACCTGTTTATTGGTACATTTATTTTCTCCTTCATTGTGACTCACTGATCATGGACTTCTGTTATGATTTTCTTTGGAAGACTTGTAGAATTTTTCGGCCTCTTGAGGTGATGAGAAGAGATTAATTTTTCCACCACGGAGAATCCGAAGTCTACAGGGATTGTGTTGGAAGCGACGGAATGCACTGATATTGATGAACGGTTTCACTACTGGATGAAATTCGCGTCGCATATGAACTGTCTCCGCTGATAAATCGTGTGCAAAGGTAATCTTGGTTCCATCATGTGTAATTTCTCTTTTCCTCGCCTCTCGGTATACAATTTCTTTCTCTTGGAACTTTAGGAAGCAAATCAAAACACACGGTGTACCCGCTCGAGTGTGAATGACTTGTCCAGTGCTAATTCCAGCCACTTTGGTAACATTTTATTGATAAAGTCGAACAATGGTTGACTTCCCTCTGCTCTCTCTCGAATGCCAAACACATGTAGATTCTTTCATCTTCCCCGGTTTTCTAGGTTTAGCTTTAGCCTTGAGTAGCTGGATCCGTTTCATAGCCGAAGCTAGTGATGTTTCTGCTTTTTCGAGTGAACTATCTACTTCGGCGATGCAGGCCTCGGCCTCTTCCATATGAGCCGCTTGGTTTAACTGGTCTTGCTTTACTTCAGACACTTTACTCTCCAGTGCGGCCACAGCGTTCGCGATTCCTGTCAGTCTTCCATCTATACTGTCCAGTTTGGCTCCAAAATCCGACCGCAGCAGCTTTAGCTCCTCTAGCACTTCGGCTATTGTAGCCATGTTAGCTTCAGTTCTGCACACTGGAGTCGATGTTGTAGTCCTGGGACTTATCTTACTTCTTCTCGAAAAAATTTCACACTGTTTCACAGATGAGTCTTTAGACATATCCGAGCCTTATATTTCGAGTTCTTACTTACAGCTTTTACAAGGGTTTTAAAAGAAAAGTTAGAACACTGTCTCCAGAGCTATTCACTATGCAGCCATCTTGAAGCTTGGTCATGTGACAACCCAGGTATTTGCAACATTTCAACTTAAGGTATTTTTTAACAAAGCCATCATTTAAATTTATTTTCCCATGTAATTTTCTTTTCAAAGTACCAAAAGTAGAACACCTAAGAGGAGGACTGTAAAGCACTTGTTTTGCTGTGGATAATGAAATTCTTACTAGGTTCAGTCAGCATCCTTACACGGTTTTTGCTTTCCATCTGGTTGTTGATTTGCACATTTTCCACCACAATAGACTGATAGCCTGCTGATCTAGTTTTGATCTGGTTACTGCCTTTTAGCAGTATGGCAAAGTATCAAACTGCCATAGACGTTGCACATTTTGAAGGAGCTCTGCCTCAGGCGAAGCCGTAGTAAGGTGCAAGCACTGCTGCTTCCCACGTGCTGTCTTTAGAGGGGTCATGGGACCTTGGAGTGACCAGCCAAGTCTGGTACATACAGCAACTGGCCCTTGTCGAAGCCGTCTCTGCTTCCCTGGGTCCGTTGATTTGGGCACAGGTTTCAAAAGAGTGAAATAAACACAAAGTACAATCAGCTTATGTTTGCCTCTGCGCAGAGTGAGAGAAAGATGCCCCAGCCAAACACCTGCGAGCAACAACTCTGATCCCTCTCTCCGCTTCCAGCTCATTTTATTCAGTCTCAAGGGTGTGTTCAACATATACATATATCATGTCACTCATGTATAGCATAACAGTTCCTTAGGTCCAAATAAGGAGTGCTTCTGGTTATTTTCTTCTAGCAAGAAGAAAAAATCTTCTTCACCCCCCTGTCCTTCACCAATTTATGCCCTCTATCTTCATTCCCTATGCTTCATTCCTCTCTCCTCTATCTGCACATTCCAGTTACACACATAGATAGTTTATATTCTACACCCTCCAGTTGGTCCTTGACGGATAGCCTGGATAGGAATTATTAGGTGTGTCTGATTCAATCAAGAGTAACGGTTGTAGCTGTTAAATAAGCTGCAGTGGTAACCTTTTTAGATGCTTGTAAGTCCTTTAAAGGGCAGCCACAGGGTAGTTGTGCTCAGCCAGACTCAGTCTGTCAGCAGAGAAAGCATTGGAAATCTGATATCTTTCAAAGGGTTTGGAGAGGGAGGACACCTCAAAAGGAGACAGTCAGTCCTTCCAGCTGTTGGATATCCTGATGAACCATCTGCAGCATGAGGGTCTCATGTGTTCCTAAAATCACAAGGTGTAGAATGACAGCTGATAGAACGATTGTTCGCTCTGATCGATCATCTAGGATTGCATGAGCCTCCATTAATTGCTCCCCATTATGGATGAGCATCTTCACCACTTTCAACATGACACACTGCGAGCGGTTTGGGCGATCAAGGTAAACTCTTGTGGTTGCTGAGCTCACCATCATGACTATATTGGATTTTCACTTACTGCATCATGGTGAAGTGAGGTGAAGCTCCTTACAGGTTTTATATGGACACTTAAGGTTACAACTCTCCACTCTGTGATTCCGACCACATCTCTGACATCTTTCCCCCCCTTCATCCAAGTGATGATCTGACGAGTGCTGAGTTTCTTAAAGCTGTCACAGGAATTCAGAAAATGTTCTCTGTTATCGCAATAGGGGCAATATGGTTTTGTTATGATTCTGGCACATCTGCTCTACCCTGTCTCCCTGGCTGCAATCAGCAAATTAGATGCACCTGGTGGCTGCTGCTGTGCAGTGCAATCTGTGGCATGCCATACACCTACGTCTTCCTTGATATATACCGACTCTGACAAGCAGACGGTGCCAGATTTTTGAAAGCCATTGTGTGAGTAGATATCCAGCGTTCCTTCCTGTCTGATCATTGTTCTTGACCTTGCTTTGCCTTTTGGATTTATGCCTCTGCCTGCTCCCTGTCGGACTATTTGGATTTTGGTTGTCGACCTTGTTTCCTGCATCTGGTTTATGCCTCTGCCTGCCCCTTGCCTGACGCCTCTTGTTCCGATCGTTGACCCTGTTTCTGTCCTTGGATTATTGAGGCAGCCTAGCCCTCAGATTATTCAGCCTGGAGTCACTTCTTACCTGTGCTGTGGAGATCACCGCCTGCCGCCCACTGAGGTTTCCCCGCTGGGTTTCAAGTTTCACTCAAGACAAAAGCAGGTTAGTGGCTTTTCTGATCCCTGCAAAATCTGGAGAGACTACAAGTCACTAATCCCTCTTTCTGCCTCAGTGATTCGTGGAAGCTGTGAGGAGTGTTACCTGTGTGACGTTTTCCTGTGGCTGAATAAACCCTTTAAACTTTCAGTACTGTGTCTGGCTGAATCTTGGGTCCGCCTTTTTCTGATTCATAGCAGAATAATCTGGCCAAAAATGGACCCATCGCCAGCACAACAGTGGCGTACCCACGTTGATGAGACCCTTTCCTGGTTGGGTTCCGGCATGGAGGAAATAATTTCCATATTACGTTCTTGTCTCTGAGCCGCCACCGTCACAAAGAAACCACGCCCAAGTAACACGGACAACAGCAGAGGTAAGGGAGCCACGCCTCTCTCCGCCTGAGATGTTCAGGGGAGACTCAGACCAATGTCGAGGTTTTCTAACTCAGTGTGAAATTCATTTTGAGCTTCAGCCGTCATCCTTTCCAACTGAACGTTCCAAGGTGGCGTTTGTTATATCTCTGCTGGCAGGAAAGGCAAAACAGTGGGAAACTGCTGAATGGCATAACAGGCCTGCATCTTGTGATCTTTATGAAATTTTTTCCAAGGAACTCATTCGAGTTTTTGACCCGGTCATTCCAAGTCATGAGGCCGCAAGAGGATTATTGTCCCTCAAACAGGGTGATCAACCTGTCTCGATCTATATAATTGACTTTCATTTGTTGGCTGCAGAGAGCCGTTGGAATGAGGCAGCACAAATGGATGCATTCATGAAAGGATTAAGCGAAGACATCAAGGATGAGCTAGCGACCCGTGATTATCCTTCTTCCCTGAAACAACTCGAGGATTTGGCTGCTCGCATTGATATTCGGCTGGCAGAGACAGCGCCATGAGAGGGGTCGCTCATCATTAACTCAGGTTTCTGCACACCGGTATGAGAGAAGGAGTCGGTCACCTCTCACTGAGGAAAATTATAATTGTGAGCCCATGCAATTGGGCAGAACCAAGATTAGTCCTAGGGGCCTCCTGGTTGCAGAAACACAACCCTCACATCGACTGGAAGAAAAAAGAAGTTTTGGGTTGGTCTGAGTCATGTTCCGCTGACTGTCTTTTGTCTGCTGCTACGGAGGTCAGTGTGGAGAATGAGGTTGAGGAGACCTATCCGGATTTATCCAAGGTAGCGCAAGTATACCATGATTTAAAGGAGGTTTTTAATAAAATTAAGGCCACAGCTCTGCCACCCCATAGACCTTATGATTGTGCTATTGATTTGCTTCCTGGCACATCACCCCCTAAAGGCAGAACCTATTCATTGTCTGGTCCAGAGCACAGAGTTATGTTGATGAGGCATTAAAGGCAGGGCACATTCAACCCTCTTCCTCTCCTGCAGGTGCTGGTTTCTTTTTTGTTGGGAAGAAGGATGGTTCATTGAGACCATGCATTGATTATAGAGGCCTTAATGAGATAACAGTTAAAAATAGATATCCCTTACCACTCATGAACACAGCTTTTGATCAGATCCAGGGAGCCAAGATATTTTCTCAGCTGGATCTAAGGAATGCATATCATCTGGTCCGAATCAGAGAAGGAGATGAGTGGAAAACGGCTTTCAACACGCCTACGGGCCATTATGAATACAAGGTCATGCCATTTGGACTTACTAACGCTCCTGCAGTTTTTCAGTCATTGGTCAATGACGTTCTAAGAGACATGGTGGGTCAATTCGTATTTGTTTATCTTGATGACATACTGATTTATTCTCAAGATCTGGAAACCCACAGAAAACACGTCAGAGCTGTTCTCCTGCGTCTTCTCCAAAACCAGTTGTTCGTCAAGGCAGAGAAATGTGAGTTCCACATAACTACCACTTCCTTTTTGGGCTTCATCATTTCCCCAGATCAAGTGCTTGTCGACCCCTCCAAGGTTAAGGCCGTATTGGAATGGCCTGTTCCAACTGATCGCAAGCAGCTTCAAAGATTTCTGGGCTTCGCAAACTTCTATAGGAGGTTTATTAGAAATTACAGCCTGGTTGCTACTCCCCTAAATGCTCTTACCTCTTCTAAGGTGAAATTTGTGTGGAATAAGGATGCAGAGATGACCTTCAATAGGTTAAAGGAACTCTTCACGTCAGCTCCAGTGTTACGGTCTCCTGACCCTGAGAGACAGTTTATTGTGGAGGTGGATGCCTCAAGCACTGGGGTCGGAGCTGTATTAAGCCAAAGAGGTGAGGATGATCGTGTTCACCCATGTGCCTTCTTTTCATGGACTCTGTCACAGGCTGAGCGGAATTACGACGTGGGAGACAGAGAGTTATTGGCTGTCAAGTTGGCGTTGACAGAGTGGAGACATTGGCTGGAGGGGACTAAGGAGCCGTTTATGGTGTGAACTGACCATAAGAACTTGGAGTACCTGAAATCAGCAAAACGGCTAAACCCCAGACAGGCTAGGTGGGCTTTGTTTTTTGGTCGTTTTAATTTCTCCCTATCTTACAGGCCAGGGAGTAAAAATGGCAAACCCTTGCACCCTTTGCCAATTCCCCCTCGCCCATGGTCACATATTGCGATGGATTTTGTGACAGGTCTACCGGTTTCTAATGATCACTCTGTACTACTAACCATAATTGACAGATTTTCAAAAATGGTTCATCTGGTGCCCTTGGAGAAGCTTCCATCTGCTAAGGAGATGGGTGAGATATTGACCCGAGAAGTTTTTAGGCTCCATGGAATTCCAAATGACATTGTTTCCGATAGAGGACCCCAATTTGTGTCACGTTTCTGGAAGGAGTTTTGTTCGTTGTTGGGAATTTCTGTTAGTCTTTCCTCAGGGTTTCATCCTCAGTCTGATGGCCAAACCGAGAGGGCCAACCAAGAAGCTGAAACCAAACTTCGTATATTATGTGAGTCTGACCCGACCAAGTGATCACAAAATTTGCCCTGGGTTGAATACGCCATGAACTCTATGCAATCAAGTGCCACTGGTTTGTCTCCTTTTCATGTTGTGTTTGGTTTCCAGCCACCCTTGTTTTCAGTTCAGGAGAGAGAAGCTAATGTTCCGTCCGACCAAGCGGCTGCCCTAAGGTGCCAAAGAATATGGAGAAAAGCCAGGAGGTCGATGATCAGAATGTCACTGGTTCAGTCAAGAACGGCCAACCGCAGACGGATCCCTGCCCCTAAGTACCAGGTGGGGCAGAAAGTTTGGCTCTCCGCCAAGGACTTTCCATTAAGGGTAGAATCCCGGAAATTGGCACCCCGATTTGTTGGACCTTTCCCAATCTCCAAGATCATCAACCCTGTCGCTGTACGACTGAGATTACCCAACTCCATGAGGATTCACCCACGTTCCACGTTTCTCAGGTCAAGCCCTTCGTGGAGCCCCAAATTGCTTGGTATTGTGGAAGCTTAAAGCTTCCTTTGGTATATTAAAAAGTGTTACTATTGTTTTTACCATATGTGAAAATGAATTCTGTGTAGATTGTTTTGGGCATTAGGAAAAAGTCAACATGAGCAGCATGCAAGGCCTGTCTGGGAACAAGTTAGATAAGGACGTGTTTTTGGTGTGAGGATTGTTATTGTAGAAGTGAACTTGTAGGCTAGATAGAAACAGTCCAGCTTGGAAGAATTAATAATCTTGAATCCTGCCAGGTTGCTTTGACATTAGAGTTCAGTGTGCCAGAAAATTTACCTACATGGAAGGTGTACATCTGATTGGTCAAAAAGTTTCCCATGCACAACAATATGACTTTTGTATGTATGTCAGGGATTTAGGGATTCTTTGGGATTTTGTATGAAGATGTATTCAGAGATGTGCTGAATAAAAGGTCCCCCGCGTCGGCTTTGAGAGGAAACCAGTTGTCTCTTCATCACTTTTAAACTTTCTTCTCCCACATAATTGGTGGCCTGTACGGGGAAATCTTTTTGCTGAGGGAGAAGAGAAAAGTGGCCGGTCCAGGCGGAGGGACATGAACTGCTGAAACGGGCCCATTGAACCAAAAGGGTTCTCTTCTGTTACACTTTAGAAATATGCCTGTCCATAGGCCCTAATCTCTGGTTATTAATTCAAGTGGAATTAGCCACCCCTGCAGGAAAATAGCTATTTTGATAAATAAAATAAAAAAACATTTTAAAAGGCACGTAGTGGCCTTGAAATTAAGTAGCCGGTGGACTGAGTAGAGGTGAGTTGAAACCTTGTTGAAATGCCTGAGAGGTAATATTTGCCTGAAAGGCAAATGGAAACTTCAGTTAAATAAACTTGCCCAGGTTTTTTCCTAGGGGCATTTAAGGATGACCCCTTGGAGAGTTGAAGCCTGAAACTGAGATAACTGCAGTGTTTTTGAGATCTCTGTGGTGAGTGGAGTTTGATGTTCTGCAGATTCTGTTAAAGGATTAAATTGATCCTGTTAAAGGGATTGGAGTCTATAATCTGATAATTAAAAATGTGTGCACACATAAAAATTTTAAAATTGACTCGCTAGACCATCAACAAAATATTAATCAGGTCAGTGGACCCCCGGGGGACATGGAAAAGGATGAAAAAGTGTGGATGAGATGTATGAATGAAAAGGCCTAGATCTGCAGCATATAGCAGATAGATGAATAGGTGAATCTCTGAATGATGTATGAACGTTGATGAGACTAAAACTGCATGTTCTGATTTTGATAACCTTAAATGCTTTCTAAGTTTCATTTGCTGTGTTAAAACAACAAATGAGCTTTTGTGGTGCGCACCAGAAGTTTTGCTTTGATTTGTTTTATGGTTCCTACAGGTATGGGTTAAATGTTGAGTTATGCCCGAGTCAAATATAGCTGTGTTACTAGTTAAAATTACTGCGTACATTTTTTTTGCACTCTTGAAGGGATAGACGTAAAACTCCTTATGCACTTTGATTAGAATGAAAGCATACTTTACATAGGGAAGGAGTGTCTGGTAGAAACTGACTGAAAGCTAGAAAAAAAAGGAAAAAGGCTCTCTGCAGGCTTAAGGTATTGAATTTCTGGTTGCAAGTGTGTGTGTGTGTGTGTGTGTGCGTGTGTGTGTGTGTGTGTGTGCATGCCTGCACACCCGCCGTTTCTTGCTTTCCACCAGCGTATGACAAAAAAAGTGTGCCTGTGTGACACACAGCACCCATGCACGCTCACGTACACATGCGTAGCACACAAACATACAACATATATACACGAGCAGACACACAGAAACAAATAAACACACAAATGTGTGGAGCAAAATACATATGATGTAAAAAGAAAAGTATGAATGTCAAATATCGGCATATGTCTGTCTAAATGTTCGCCTAAATGTCTGTCCATGTGTTCATCTAAGTGTTTGTTTAAATGTTGAATCCGTCTGTCATACATGTGGGTTTATTTGTCACTAACATTATTTTATCCAAATGTTTTATCCTTTTTTCTTTATTTTTGACAATTTCTTCACAAAAGAATGACAGATTTTTAGGAACTCCTTGGGTGCGGGCCTCTTAGTGCTCACAAATTCTGGACTTATGATTGAATAACTGAGAAGTTTAAATGCAAGTGAGCACGGAGTGGTCTGCAGTTACCTTGGAGTCTAAATTACCTTTAAAAATGGGCAAGAAAATTGATTGAATGTTCATAATTGAAGTGAGAATCCAGGTTTTATCTAATTTTGTTTCTATTCTAGTCGTAGCTTAAATGTTAACTGTCTGATGCAGGGTGACTCTTAAAGTCACCCTGCATCTGTATGGGGTTTAACTGAATGTTTAACTGAAGAACGTTTCTGAAATGGAGGAAAGTGTTGCACGTTAGATTTTAAAAACACCAGAGAAAGCATCAACTTCAATAATATTCTTGTGGGTGGAACGAATACTTGGATCAGGCTCAAACTATTTCATTAATCTACGCTTTATCTATGGGAAGAAATTTGTGCCATCAGAAACTGAATTTGAATTGCTCTGACTGAATCAGTATTTGTGTAATTTGAAATTAAATGCTTTGGTTTGAAAATGAATTTCACTTAAATGAAAATGAATATAATTTTTACACTGAATTTGTTTGCTTTGAAAATTGTTTTGCTTTGTATTGAAAATTCAGTTTGATTACTTTAATTACTTTATCTTTGATTACTTCAAAATTCAATTTCTGTTCCAAAATTAAGTTTTTTGTGTCACACATCCAGGTCCTTGAAGCCACAGATTAATCAAACACAGATTTACTGATTCACGGATACCATTCACTATTGCTGTGTCCAAGTTCAGGACTGCATCCTTTGAAGGTTGCATTTTTAGACCGATAACATCTTGGATGAGGCGACGAATGCTGTCCAATCTCCAAGGTTCCAACAAATGCATCCTTCTTATCCACAGATTTGAAGGATGGGTCCGGTGTATCCTCCGCGTCCCACCCTATTCCATGATTTATTGCGGGTTGAAGTAGATTGTTCAAACGGAAGTAGCAAAGGACGGAGGACAGGAAAAAGCTGTGAATAAAATTGGATATATTGCGATTTCCGTGAAACAACTGAGCTTTTACAATGTTTTTAGACAAGAATGTAGTTGTGTAAACCTAAAATATCTGAGCAGTTTATCAAGATATCGCTCAATTACACAAATGCGCCCATGTGTTCGTCAGCTGCCCAAGCAGCCGGCTCGCCTTGCCAGCTATCAGCTGACTGGGTGGTTGAGGTGCGCTAAACCCAGAGAGAACATCTGACTCCCGGCACAGTATTGTTTTCAAAATCCCACTGGGTTTCCCCAATTTTGTGGAAGTTAAACAGATATATAATTCGGTCAGAAATATTAGCTTCATCTAAACCTTCAACTTGTATGTTAGACCCAATCCCAACCAAATTATTTAAGGAAGTGTTCCTTCTGATTACCGATCCCATTTTCGATATGATTAATCTATCTTTAGTAAATGGATATGTACCACAGGCTTTTAAGTTAGCTGTAATTAAACCTTTACTTAAGAAACCTTCGCTTGATCGAGATGACTTGAAATATTACAGACCTATATCCAATCTTCCATTCTTATCTAAAATTCTTGAGAAAATTGTTGCTAATCAAATGTGTGAGCATTTATACAGCAATGACCTGTTTGAAGAGTTTCAGTCAGGTTTCAGAGCTCATCATAGCACTGAAACAGCTCTGCTGAAAGTCACTAATGATATTCTTATGGCCTCAGATAATGAACTTGTGTCTGTTCTGGTTCTGTTAGATCTCAGTGCTGCATTTGATACAGTCGATCACAAAATTCTCTTAGAAAGGCTGGAATATGCTGTAGGGATCAGGGGAACAGCGCTTGGCTGGTTTAAATCTTATCTGTCTGACAGATTCAAGTTTGTTCATGTAAATGATAAATCATCTTTAAACTCCAGGGTTAATTGTGGAGTACCACAGGGCTCAGTACCTGGGCCAATTCTCTTTACTATATATATATGCTTCCAATAGGTCAAATTATTAGGCAGCATGGGATAAATTTTCACTGTTACGCTGATGAAACTCAGCTTTACTTATCCATAAATCCTGATGAGCCCAACTAGTTAGATAGACTACAAGCATGTCTTGTAGACATAAAAACTTGGATGACTTTACATTTTCTGCTTCTAAATTCAGACAAGACAGAAGTTGTCGTCTTTGGACCGGAGTCTTTAAAAAAGAAACTGCTTAGTCAATCACTTAACCTGGATGGCATTAAATTGACCTCTGATAATAAAGTAAAAAACCTTGGTGTTATTTTTGACCAGGACATGTCATTTAAATCCCATATTAAACAGGTTTCTAGGATTTCCTTCTTTCATCACCGGAACATTGACAAAATTAGAAATATCCTATCTAGGAGTGACGCTGAAAAACTAGTCCATGCATTTGTTACTTCAAGGCTGGACTATTAATAGTAATTCGTTACTATCAGGATGTCCACAAAATGCAGTTAAAAGCCTGATTCAAAATGCTGCAGCAAGAGTGCTGATGAAAATTAAAAAGAGAGATCAAATTTCTCCTACTTTCGCTTCCCTTCATTGACTCCCAGTTAAATCCAGAATAGAATTTAAAATTCTCCTCCTCACATATAAAGCCCTTAATGATCTAGCTCCATCATACATCAGAGATCTGATTGTTCCATATGTTCCTAACAGAGCACTTCGTTCTCAGACTGCAGGTTTACTGGTGGTTCCTAGAGTCTCTAGAAGTAGAATGGGAGGCAGATCCTTTAGTTATCAGGCTCCTCTCCTGTGGAACCAGCTCCCAGCTTTAGTCCGTGAGGCAGACACCCTGTCTACTTTTAAGGCTAGGCTTAAAACGTTCCTTTTTGATAAAGCTTATAGTTAGAGTGGCTTAGTTTATCCTGAGCTATCTTCCTTATTTTTTTTACCTCCGTCTTCTTCCCTCCCTGTTGGTTGGAGTAAGGGGGAGTCAGGTTTAGCCTAAACCGGCTCAGTTATGGTTGAGGTGCAAACACACCCTCCATTTCTGCTACCTGTATGACCCCTTCTCTTTTCCAATGGTTGTAATCAGTCTGACAGAGGGAGGTATCCCAATCATTGTGGTTTTTAGTATAACAATGACCATCAGTGGGACCCTTTGTGAGGTGCCTTGAGACAACATTGTTGTAAATAAGCGTCGTTTAACTAAATAATCTGAACTGAAACTATCTGTGCAGTTATGCTGCTATAGGCTTAGGCTGCTGGAGGACCTAACGACCACGTTCACCCTCTTCGCTACATTCTCACACTACTCTCCAATTTTGCATTGTTTGCTGTTATTTCAGCTTTTAACCTTGTTCTCTCTTTTCTTTTACTAGAAGCTACACCTGCCCTGGCTCTGTGTCTGCCTGTGACACCTTTCTGGAGAGGGGAATCGTCCTAGCTTCTGCTGGCAACAACTTAATGCTCACCCTCTACCGATGATCCACATGGCCCTGTCTTTTAGTGTTTAACCCTTTCTCTCTCCTAGACATGGAAATTGACTGAGCTTTTACTGTAACTAACTCTATATGCTCTCTTTCAGACTCTAACCTTGAAAACTGGCTCAGAGTTTATCTGTTCTTTCTTTCTAGATGAAATGACTAAAGGAGCTACATCCATTAACATTTACTTTTCCTTCCCATAGAAAGTACTTCTGGGTCAGTGCTTCTGTGTTCTTTTTGTGTCTCTGCTCTGTTCTCTCAAACCCCCAGTCGGTTGTGGCAGATGGCCGCTCACACTGAGCCTGGTTCTGGTTCTGCTGGAGGTTTCTTCCTGTTAAAAGGGAGTTTTTCCTCTCCGCTGTCGCTACATGCATGCTCAGTATGAGGGATTGCTGCAACGTCAACGCCAGTGACTGTTCACTGTTTCTACATGCTCATCTGGGAGGAGGGAATGCTGCAAGTCACTGACTGGATGCAATCTGCTGGTTTCCTTAGATAGAAAAACTTTTTATCCAATTTGAATAAAAAGCTAACTCCGACTGCACTGTTCAATTGTTAGGATTAATTGGAATGTATGTACCTGACTGTTGTGAAGTGCCTTGAGACAACATGTGTTGTGAATTGGCGCTATATAAATAAAACTGAATTGAATTGAAATCTAGTATTAATGTTTGATTTATTTATAATAATGATAATAATGAGGCCCGAGCAGGAAAACTGCAAGGGCCTATTGTAATTGTAGGAATTCTTATTCTTTTTTATGTTGCGTCTTTACGGGGCAATATGGGGACTTTGCCATGCACCAAAACTCAACAAATGTTACCCAAAATTGTCCCCCGGGTAAAATTCTTCTTCCTTAATGTCGTTGTCAGTGGGCGTTGCCAAACCACTTAACCACGCTCCCAAACGTGCGATAGCCCAAACCGTAAGTTGTAGAGATCTGAAATTTGGCACACTGCTAGAGCTCCTCAAACCAAGAAAAAAAGTCTCTTGGGGGTATGCCCTAAAACGCACAGGAAGGCGGCCATTTTGGGTCAAAGGCCTATTTTTGGCCGTTTTTCACTTTTACTCACCTCGAACTTTAACCAACTTGTCCTAGGGATTTTGAGCTATCAGCTTCATATTTTGTCAACATGCAGTTAAGGCATGGGGGATTAAAAGTTATCAAAATCGTGAGTTTTTGGCCATGTTTAGGGGGCGTGGCCGGGACACGAACTTGGCGTTTGCGCTCAAAGTCAAAAAATGCAATAACTTTCCCAAAGAAATGCAAAATCACACCAAAGTTGGCATAAAGGAGGACCTTCTGGTTCCCGACGATCATACTGGGTCATATGCTGACTTCATCAAAGCCACGCCCCCTCAGAACAGGAAGTCACTTTTTTCACTTGGAAAGGTGCCTCTCTGACCCTATTGACCCAATAAACTTCAAACTGTGTCACAAGACAGATAACTAGTGGGTCTAACTTCGATTGAAGCACAGTGAGTTTTCATAAAAGGGCGTGGCCATGGCGGTGCAGCAAACTCAGACGTCACGCCATAGCCATACGTTTGCCTCTAATTTCCACATACATCATCTCATCTGCACCACATTCAATGTGATTTGACCTTGTCCAGTCCCCAACAGAAATCTGATGACATATTTGGTGGGCGTGGCCTAATTCGTCCAAAGCGCCCCCTAGAAGATTTCAAAAAATCAGCCCCAAGCCATGCTTTGACCAAGGAATCTGAAATTTGGTACACATCTGTAACTTCTCAGGACCTATAAAAAACTATCTCGGAGCATTGGTCCAAACCCAACAGGAAGTCGGCCATTTTGGATTGAAGTTGCCTTTTTGACCCTGTTTTGGGCGTTTCTAGCCCGCATATCTGAGCGAACTCCTCCTACAGCTTTTGACTTTGAGACTTGAAAATCACTCAGAATACTCTTAAGGCATTGGGGATCAAAAGTTATCAAAAGCTTTTTGATACATGAAAGCGTGTGGGCGTGGCCACGCCTCAAAATATGACTTCTCGCCATAAAACACTAAATTGATATAGCTCCTACAAGGAAAGTCACAGACACATGAAACTTTCTGGGATTAATCTGCCTCTACGCCTGAACAATATTCACTCATCACATTCTGACATAATCGAAGCCCCGCCCCCTGAGAACAGGAAGTATCATGTTTTCCTTTACAGAGTCAATGTTTGATGTTCTTCACCTAATCAATGTGAAACTGTCCCAAGTAACAGATAACATGATGCTCTTAGACAGTCGACAGTACTTACTTCTTTAGCTGGAGGGTGTGAATATGATGGCATGGCGAATTCTGATGTCACGCCATGGCCATACGTTTGCCTCTAAATTACACATGCATGGTCCCATTCACTCCAAACTGAATATTCTTGATCTTTGTCAGCCCCCAAACAGCTCTATTGGATTACATTTAAATTTGGATCAATAGCGCCCCCTAGGACACTTCAAGGGCTATATCTCGCTCATTCATCATTGGATCCACTTGAAATGTAGTATACATGATCATGAGTTAATGATGGACATTTTGACACAGTCAATTGATTATGTTGTTTTAGCCCCGCCCACAAACAAACAAGTGACTGCAGCGTCCTTCTGGAAGGTCCGATTTACTCAAAATTTTGAATGCTTTTTGCCAGACCGAAACTCTGCATGACCGAAGATCATATGACATGTTGCTCACAGTACCACTTAGTGACGACGTGTTGAAGTGAAGCGGTGTCATCGTCGGTGGCGTGTATGAGGCGATGCCAGGCTCCTGCGGTCGCTCAACAGCCCGATTTGCGCTGAGGGGTGCGAGGGCCTTCAAAGCTGCTTGCAGGTTTCTAGTTGTTATTATTATTGTTATGCTCTGCAAATAAACTGATTTAAACTTGGTTCCTAAAGTTAATATGTTAGTGTTTAAGTTGTTGAAAGCTCGTTCGTTTGTAGTCTTCCGCTTATCCGAGACCGGGTCGCGGGGGCAGCAGACTCAGCAAAGACGCCCAGACGTCCCTCTCTCCAGACACCTCCTCCAGTTCCTCCAGGGGGAGCCCAAGGCGTTCCCAGGCCAGCCGAGAGACATGGTCCCTCCAGCGTGTCCTGGGCCGTCCCCTGGGCCTCCTCCCGGTGGGACGCGCCTGGAACACCTCCCGAGGAAGACGTCCAGGAGGCATCCTGCCAGGATGCCCTAGCCACCTCAACTGGCTCCTCTCAATGTGGAGGAGCAGCGGCTCTACTCCAAGCCCCTCCCGGATGGCCGAGCTCCTCACCCTATCTCTAAGGGAGTGCGCGGCCACCCTACGGAGGAAGCTCATTTCAGCCGCTTGTATCCGGGATCTCGTTCTTTCGGTCATGACCCAAAGTTCATGGCCATAGGTGAGGGTAGGAACGTAGACCGACTGGTAAATTGAGAGCTTTGCTTTTCAGCTCAGCTCTCTGTTCACCACAACGGACCGGCACAGCGCCCCCATTACTGTGGCAGCCGCACCGATCCGTCTGTCAATCTCCCACTCCATTCTTCCCTCACTCGTGAACAAGACCCCGAGATACTTAAACTCCTCCACTTGAGGCAGGAACTCCCCTCCAACCTGAAGAGGACAAGCCACCATTTTCCGGTCGAGTACCATGGCCTCGGACTTGGAGGAGCTGATCCTCATCCCAGCCGCTTCACACTCGGCTGGGAACCGCCACAGCGCATGCTGTAGGTCTTGGCTAGAGGGGGCCAGCAGGACCACGTCATCCGCAAAAAGAAGAGACGAAATCCATTGGTCCCCAAACCAGACCCCCTCGGGCCCTTGGCTGCGTCTAGAAATCCTGTCCATAAAAGTTATGAACAGGACCGGTGACAAAGGGCAGCCCTACCGGAGTCCAACATGCACCGGGTTGTTGAAAGCTTTACAAATAAATTAAACAAATGGTATTTGTCATCAATGTATTTTATCTAGTGTTAGATTTTTATATCTATGAACACAAAAAATTTAAATGGCTGAAAAATGAACAAGATCATAAAACAATACCATTTTAATACAAAACAGCATTATAAGCCATCAGCAATATGTAAAAGGGTAAATAAAAACCGTGTAGTTACTTACAGTAGAGACAGCATTATTAACCTTCAGGCTCGATTTGTTTAGCTTCACAGCTCTGTGCATGCTAACACGGTTGCTAGGCAACAGAAGTTATGCTGAGGTAAGGGCAAGAGAAACGCAGACCGACTTAACACCGGCAAGACACTAATCTGGCATGTTTAGCTAATAGCTACAGGTAACATAAGTGTTACTGTTTGACCATCATTTGTTTACATGACGCTTCTTATAGATGCTCATTTGACTTGGTGATTGACATCCGCCAAGGTCATGTATGCGGCACTGCTCCAGCTCAACATGCGTAAAGGATGTTTAACCTGATGTTAAAACGTAAATTAATGAATCTGTGCTTGATTAATCTGTGGCTATTAAGGACCCAGATGTGTGACACAAAAAACTGAATTTTGGAACTGAAATTGAATAACAGACCTGAAAGTGAAAGTAGTCAAATTGAATTTTTAATACAACGAAATACATTTTAAAAGCAAACAAATTTAGTTTTAAACCATTATATTCAGTTTCAGTTTAGTGAAATTTATTTTCCAACCAATGCATTTAATTTCAAATTACACAAATACAAATTCAGTCTGAGCAATTCAAATTCAGTTTCTGATGGCACAAGAACTCCAGAATTTTTTCTGCTTCTTTTTCCCTCTGCCCTCCAATACTCTTCTTTTTAAGAATTTGGTCCCATATTTATCCTTGCTTAGTTAGTATGTAAATGTGTATTTAGTGTAATGTAAAGTTTTGTTATTTTATTATGTCGAACAATGTAAAAGTCACAAAGTGAAAGGTGTAACAAACCAAGAGGAAAAACAGCAAATACGGCTTGATTTAATGATCAATATCTGACTTACAGGTAAAGAGAAATGACTTGTGATTTAACAGGAATCAATTTATTGTATGAAGAAGAAGATTTTACTAGAGATTTGAGTTGGTCCATGTTAGAATGTAGCTCCCATAGATCAAACATTAAGGGACAGAGTGATACAATGACTTAATGAAAAAACAAAATGTTAGAGTTAAAAAGCTGATAATTACAGATTAGTGCAAAAGAAGACACAAATGAACCAAATAAGTTTGACTTGCAAGGGAGAGACAGTCCTCTGCAGAACAGCGACTTCCTTCTCACAAAGGAAGAAGTCCTTGCACCAGCCTTTTATTTACAACTCACATTCTCAAAAGTAAAAAGCGGGAATCGGTTCAGCCAATTCTTACAGCAATTTCAAGTTAGAAGAGTGGTCATTCCCATATATGGTATAAGCATGTCATGTCCAGGGATTGATCCACTCCAGACCACATTCCTTAACTTTCCACTCCCTTTTACACACTAAAAAAACAATCACAGGAATCATCTTAACCAGAGTAGAACTTAAAACATAAACCTTGTTTAAACTAAACAATGATAACTTATATACATTTTCCCAACAATTCCCTCCTGTTTATTATTGATTAGTTTAATAACACATTCATGTATACACTTCCAAAAGGCTTTATGCATACACCTCGTTAAACATTAAACTATTGTGAAGTTTAGTGACTCCTCTCCATAATGTCATCATAGTTCTGGTCCTTGTCCAGAAGTTGGTAATCCTGGGACAACATTGTATCAAAAATTCCTCCAACCATACTTAATATCATTGCTCTGATACAGGGAATAACACACAGAGTAAAAAAAACAACAATAACACAGCGAAGACAAGTATCATGATTTTCAAAAGCAGTTGCCACCATGGTCCAGACGTAAGCCACGAAGAAAGGCTTCCTCGGCCAGGATGGACATCCTGCCACATACCCCTTTTAATTTAATTTAATTTGCGTATAGCATTGCTCACTGTGTGTCCATCTTCGCCGTTGGATTTATCAGGGATGTAGGTGCAGCAGGTCTCGTTTAGGAGAACGCAAACCCCCCGAACCGAGGCCGTCAGCAGGTCCAAAACCATCCTGTTCTGCAACACCACGGTTCGAAGAGCTGTGACTTCTGTGGACAGTTGTGTAAGAGCTTTTGTGGTTGAATTAACAAACAGTCCCAGTCGATAATCTATAATTTCTAATCTAAGCATGTTCTTTCCTAAACTTAGCAAAATCTTATTTCCTGTTGATCTATGCTTGAATTCCATGTGGCTTCACACGGATGAGTTCCCTCTTTAGGGAAGGTTGAACTGAAAACATAAGTGTGATCAGTGACATAAACAGGTGCACATACACTACAGACCAAAAGTTTGGACACACCTTCTCATTCAAAGAGTTTTCTTTATTTTCATGACTATGAATATTGTAGCTTCACACTGAAGGCATCAAGACTATCAATTAACACATGTGGAATTATATACTGAACAAAAAAAGTGTGAAAGAACAGAAAATATGTCTTATATTCTAGGTTCTTCAAAGTAGCCACCTTTTGCTTTGATTACTGCTCCGCACACTCTTGGCATTCTGTTGATGAGCTTCAAGAGGTAGTCACCTGAAATGGTTTTCCAACAGTCTTGAAGGAGTTCCCAGAGATGCTTCGCACTTCTTGGCCCTTTTGCCTTCACTCTGCAGTCCAGCTCACCCCATGGTAACCATGCTGGTTCAGTATGCCTTCAATTTTGAATAAATCCCCAACAGTGTCACCAGCAAAGCACCCCCACACCATCACACCTCCTCCTCCATGCTTCACGGTGGGAAACAGGCATGTAGAGTCCATCCGTTCACCTCTTCTGCGCCGCACAAAGACACAGTGGTTGGAACCAAAGATCTCAAACTTGGACTCATCAGACCAAAGCACAGATTTCCACTGGTCTATTGTCCTTGTCCTTGTGTTCTTTAGCCCAAACAAGTCTCTTCTGCTTGTTGCCTGTCCTCAGCAGTGGTTTCCTAGCAGCTATTTTACCATGAAGGCCTGATTCACACAGACTCCTCTTAACAGTTGTTATAGAGATGTGTCTGCTGCTAGAACTCTGTGTGGCATTGACCTGTTCTCCAATCTGAGCTGCTGTTAACCTGCAATTTCTGAGGCTGGTGACTCGGATGAACTTATCGTCCTCAGCAGAGTTCACTCTTGGTCTTCCTTTCCTGGGGCGGTCCTCATGTGAGCCAGTTTCTTTGTAGCGCTTGATGGTTTCTGCGACAGCACGTGGGGACACTTTCAAAATTTTCCCAATTGTTCGGACTGACTGACCTTCATTTCTTAAAGTAATGATGGCCACTCGTTTTTCTTTACTTAGCTGCTTTTTTCTTGCCATAATACAAATTCTAACAGTCTATTCAGTAGGACTATCAGCTGTGTACTGTATCCACCTCCTGCACAACACAACTGATGGTCCCAACCCCATTTATAAGGCTTGAAATCACACTTATTAAACCTGACAGGGCACACCTGTGAAGTGAAAACCATTTCAGGTGACTACCTCTTGAAGCTCATCAGCAGAATGCCAAGAGTGTGCGGAGCAGTAATCATAACAAAAGGTGGCTACTTTGAAGAACCTAGAATATAAGACATATTTTCTGTTCTTTCACACTTTTTTGTTCAGTATATAATTCCACATGTGTTAATTGATAGTTTTGATGCCTTCAGTTTGAAGCTACAATATTCATAGTCATGAAAATAAAGAAAACTCTTTGAATGAGAAGGTGTGTCCAAACCTTTGGTCTGTACTGTATGTGTACCTGTTTATGTCACTGATCACACTTATGTCATTTCAGTTCAACCTTCCCTAAAGAGGGAACTCATCCGTGTGAAGCCACATTTGGAATTCCAGCATAGATCAACAGGAAATAAGATTTTGCTAAGTTTAGGAAAGAACATGCTTAGATCAGAAACTATAGATTATCGACTGGGACTGTTTGTTAATGCAACCACAAAAGCTCTTACAGAACTGTCCACAGAAGTCACAGCTCTTCGAACCGTGGTGTTGCAGAACAGGATGGTTTTGTACCTGCTGACGGCCTCGGTTGGGGGGGTTTGCACTCTCCTAATCGAGACCTGCTGCACCTACGTCCAATAGCAAAGATGGACACACAGTGAGCGATGCTATACGCAAATGAAATGAAATTAAAAGGGGTATGTGGCAGGATGTCCATCCTGGCCGAGGAAGCCTTTCTTCGTGGCTTACTTCTGGACGATGGTGGCAACTGCTTTTGAAAATCATATTGCATAAGTGCCTTTTAGATCATGGATTTCCCCCCCTGGTCTCGCTTGATGGGAAGGATAATAGTAAATTGTGTTACACATGTGCATTGGAATAGTCCCCACTGGGATGGAACCGGTGCCCACAACACAATGAGAAAAATAGGTACCTGCAGGAAGCTCCACATAGTTGGACACAGTGGTTGTAAAATTAAACTGTTTAAACTTTTGTCAAAATAAGGTGAGATCTTTCCATGTAATCCATGCAACATTTAGTAACTGCTCACAATTAACTCCATAAAAGGTACAATAAATATCCTAATATCCTTATGTGTAATCCATGCAATAATTATTAAAACACACAATTGAAGCAGTGGGGAGTGAAACAAGCATGTATTATCTGCCACATGTTATCTGTCTTATCTTTTGCAAAAATATAAACAAGTATATCCAAAGAAATGATATATGATGATTTTACATTCTTTCACATGTATTGAATAAAATTAGTAATCTTTGATTAACAAGTTAAAAGATGTATGATTTAAATGTGGTTAAGAACTGAGAATTAGAGGAAAAACATTAAGGTTTGACATTCTCAATCAGCTATATATGAAAGAAATATAACATTAATCAATTGTAAAGCATGAATAAAAAGAATGAAGTGATGGTTTTGCAACTGTGTTTTAAAGTAAATGCTGAAAGCTGAAGAGTGGAATGTGTAATACTATGTAAAGTTTAAAACTGAGCAGATTAGGGAAAGAACTGTAGGATGACTAGGAGTGACGAGAGCCAGCTGCATGCTGACAGCGACGGGAGGAAGGGAGGATGCGACTACAGACCAGCGTGGCTATTATTGGCATCTCCAAGGCTGAGAAACAGAATCAGTAGGTCACAGTGACCATGACTAAAGTATTGAGCAATAATCAAGAAGCTGAGCTGAATAGGTTGCGCAATAACTAAGAAGCCTAATAAGGGCCTGACCAGTGAAGGCATCAAGCGCTATAAAAACAATGCTGAGAGCAGAAATGGGGTTGTTTCCTCGTAGAAGACCAGTGAACAAGATTGGACGGAGAAAATAAGCTTGGATGGAAAAGGAACAGAGACACAGCCCAACTGATCGACTGCATTAAAAAGAGGATCAACCTGTGTGCCCAGAAAGGACTGTGCCTCAAAATTAAGAATCTGATTTCATCTAAAGCCTTTTTATCCAGACACCAGAAATGAACTTGATTGGTGAACAGCTGATTGCTCTAAGTTTCAGGCTTCTGGAAGTCCTGAATCAACTTCATTTATGTCTCTGGGTTTCCTTCAACTCTTCAGCCTCTGGAAACTACTGTCTTCGGAGACATATAACAACAAAGATCCTGTTTAACCATCAAAGCCTGGAGCATCAGTGCCTGCCACTTAAAGGAAGAAAACTGAAGATTAAGTCGTATTCCCTTCAAGAAACCACTCGCTGTTACCAGAATAATTTTTCCCCAGGTGCATGGATGAGCCTCCGTCTTCAAAGCCTCTCCAAACCCACTAGTTTCAGCATCAGGAAATGACAGAGTTGATTGATTAATTTCTATTATTGAAATTGTTTTGTGTTGCCGAATTTAAGCTGTTACTGACCCCTGCAAAAGCGTTACTAATTAAAGAAAGCATATAAAATTCTAGTTAAATCGTGGACATTCAATTATTTGAGTCACCGTATTGTTGGCTTTTCATTGGTGGTAAAAAGTCTTGTTGCCTGGTTCTAAGATATTTTAGGAGATTTTTATAGGTTGCCTTTGCCAGGTTTGTTAAAATAGCGCCCTTGGGGCTCATGCCGAGCTACTAAAATTAACCTTGCCCATATACCAAGAGCCAGTTGTAAATTAGGGAATGAGCAGCCATGAACAAAAGTGACTGTTGAGGGTGTGGATGACTGTGATAGGCTACTCAGTCGCCCGGACCTCCAGTTGAAGAAGGGCGAGACTTTTGGATGAAGGCTGTCAGAGGCTAGGCGAGTAATTTCCCGACACCAGCTTAAACAGAACTTTCAGTAAACCTGCTTAGTAAGATCTTTCAGGTTTAGGAAAGTCTGGACCCGTTAGATGGAGAGCTGTATTGAGCAATCCCTTTAGACATGGGGAAGTAGGAGGGAGGGGTTAGCTCATCGGACAACGAAAGGTGGCGCCCAAACAGGGACCCTGAAAGAGATAAAGGGACCCCAGAAGAAGGATGCTCAGCAGAAGGATGTCTCTACCTGAATACCCCGGACCGACAGCCTGGAAGGGAGTAAGGTTGTCTGTGACTGATAAGGCCGTCAGTCACAACCCTCGCAGTAACTGCATAAGCATGCAGGTGAGGATAGGGCTTTATTGAGGGTAGAATGACCAAACCCAGACAGTAAAGCTAGTAGCCAAATAGTCTTAATCCATCCCTACTCGAAGGATCCTCGAGAGGCTTTGGAGATGGACAACTCGAGACGACAGAGACATAGCGATGGACGAAGAGAGTGAAACGCAGGAATGGATGGAGCGGGGAGCTGAAGGACCACTCACGTCAACAGAACAACCGACATCAACACAGTTAGAGCTACACCGCATACCTACCGAGGTGCTGTTAGGTGGGGAACGGATATTCAACATGGGCTTCATCGGTAAAGAAAATGTTCTTCAATTTCAACAAAGAGCAATCGAAAGAAGCACTAGAGAGTGAGCTAACAGATCACCTCCAAAGAGATGACGCATTTTATTGTTCAGGGATAAAACATGGATATAGACTTGTTGTGGTACCATGCCCCAAGGCAGTGCAGAGGAAGGAAGAAATTGGTCGATGGTGGTGGACAGGGTTCATTGAACTATGGGGACTGGGGAAACTGATGTCACTGTACAGTCCATCCGAAAAATATGACCCGATTGTAAAGATGGTTTCTAGTGAGTCTGGACTGAACGGGTACCTCACAAACCCCAACACCCGAGCCACGGCAAGGTTAAAAGAGTATGAAATGGAGATCAGAAAGATGACCCAGTTCAAAGAAAAGCTCCGAGCCATCCAAGATGACGACAAAGAGAGTTTGCTTGAGGAGTGTAGTGACTCTGGACCGAACGGGTACCTCACAAACCCCGAAGCCAGAGCCTCGGCAAGGTTGAAAGAGTATGAAATGGAGATCAGAAAGATGAGCCAGTTCAAAGAAAAGCTCCGAGCCATCCAAGACGGCGACAAAGCGAGTTTGCTTGAGGAGGGTAGTGAGTCTGGCGGACCGGATCAAAGAAAAGATCACAGAGCTGACTCAGAGATACCAACTTATGATTTAACTGAAGAAACAGAGAGTGAAGAAGAGGGCAACGAGTCAGAACAAGCGCAAGACCAAAGAAAAGCTGAACCCAGCCAAGGACCAACTATTACCCCATTCATCACAAAGCCGAAGGATGACATACTTCGACAGATTGCTCTGGCCAGACAAGCACTGCAATAGACTGCCAGGCAGAGAGCCCTTTTATCAGCAGCCCTCGAGCGCCATAAGGGAAACTTCCAACGTATGGCCAACACCTCAAGCCACAGGGAGCATGACCCCACACAAAGTAAAGTAAGAGACCTTACCTTCCAATTTGAACAAGAAGCCAAAGAAAACAGTGCCAGTAACCAACCCAAAATGACAGAAAAGACGGATTTTGAAGGAAAAGAGCCAAGAAAGGTTAGTCAGAAGTCAGACAGAGTCATGATGAGGAAAGTCCTAGAGCCGATGCCCACAGATGCAAGACGAATTTCCCTGCAAAACGGGACACGACTCTACCAAGTTATCGGAGACCCCTGGGGCATAGAGGGAGACGGACTATTAGTTTTCACAAATGATAACTTCAAGATCCACAATACCAAATTCAGAAAAAGGTTAAGAGCCCAGGCAGGGGAAGATTACAAACAAGAGGTTCGAGAGCTGAGGAAACAAGTGGGCCAGAACAAAGCAACTAAAGTGCATCTGACTAGTGGGGCCGATCTCGCTTATTATGCTGTAATCCACTCTCCCATTGCGGCTTACAAAAAGGGAGAAGACTTGAAAGAGTACAGAGAGAAAATGTGGGTAGCCCTGGAAGAAGGACTGAATGCTGCCATAAACCACGGCCTGAGAAGGGTAACAATATGCCTAGACGGACTGGGATTGCATAACCTGCCATGGGAGTCGACAGAAAAAGTAGCCGTTGCAACAGCACACCATGTAGTCAAGAATCTGCTGACAGATGCCTCACTGACCGAAATAGTCATCGTCACTTCCCTTAGCCAGCATGAGAGTCGGAGGAAGAGAGAGCTTGCATTAGTAGAAAGGATGGATAAGAAGAAGCCGAAAGATCCTCCTCAATTAGAGATATCAAGAATCAAACAAGGGAGTGAAATCAAACCACACCCTGATGAAAACGCTACCTGCAAAAGAGTGAGACCAACCAAGTGTCCCGCCTGGAGAAAAGACCAAAATCAGCAAAGAGAGACGCAGCTGCCCCTTCAACCTCCGTGCTGGCTGTGGAACGTAGCCAAGCTAATTGCAGCCTGGAAGATCTAGATAAAACAGAGCCGGTTCCAATAAAAGATTTAAAAGCAAAGAAGAAGATAAGACAAAGTCCAGCCCAAGAGGAGTTCCTGAGTCCATTTAAAATGGAGCCCTTGAACCCAGAAAGAGAAGACAGTGAAGTCAGTGGCTCGGAAGAAGAAGAACCATCAGAACAGGAGACCTCTGGGGCAGAGAGTGATGACAGTGAAAGTCTGTTTTCAATCCCAGTACAGCTGGCAACCCCTCACAAGCCACTCAAAGTAGGACAGAGAAAAAGGGAAAAGAAAGCAGTGGAAGTGTTTGACATCTACCGGGTCTCAGAAAGAATGGCCAGAGACCTGACATGGGGGCCGGTTCAAGCAAATGATGGCCGTCGAGCGTACATACCAGAAGCTGGACAGAGAGACTATCACATCCCGGCTGTATGGGCTGACCGCCTGGAAGACAAAGTTGAACTCAGGGTAAAAGCAACAGTTGGAGATTGGGCCAACATCCTAATGATGCCATCCTACCACACCCTAGCAACTTATCAGTCCCTGACCAGCAAGTTCAGATCTGCTTATGTTGGAGTTGTGCATGATGTGATGTTAAGAAGACTAAAGAAAGCCGCATACAAGTATGCACAAGAGATCGAGCAACAGGTTGATGAGCTCTCAGCCGAGGAAGAAGAGAAAGAACCTCCACTGCCATCAGCACCACGCTCCACAAGCAAGTCTATAGGGAAAATGTCTGAACAGCACACGTCATCCAGCCCTGAAGCTGATGTTTTTCGTGAGTACATAAAGATCAAGACCTTAGTTAGAGAGAAAAGATCAGAAGAAAGTAATGAAGATTACATCAAAGATGTGTGGCCGATGATTACCAATGCTACTGAAAGTGACAAAGCTAAAAAGTTGTGGCTGAGCCACGTAACAAAGTCATTATGAGAAGTTGGTGTTGGAAGACATGGATGATGAAGACTCCCAGATCAGAAGAGCTGGACTGCGCATTGATGGAGGTCAGCACCTTCCACCAGTGTGGCATGTGCTTAAGCAAACAACCTCACCAGCTAGATATGTGAAGGCCCTCCGAGAAGTAACCAAAGGGAGGAGAGGAGAGATCGCTTTTGCCAAAATGCCGATGCAGGGTACAACAGTTCCACAGATGGATCAAGCAGTAATTTCTTATGATCTGGAGCAGCAGTTTTATGAAGAAAGAAGAAAGAAAAAGACAGGAGAAGGGGCAAAACCACCAACTAAGGCCAGTGTGAAAGCTCCAGCCAACCCCCCTAACAGACCACCGCTTCAGAGAAGAGAAGAACCGCAAAGAAGATTTTACGGACCACCAGCATCGCAAGGCCCAGAAAAGAAAAATACCTTTCTCCCTAGAGAACAGTACGTCACACTGTTCTCTGAAGAAAAGAAGGCCCTCTTCGAGTCTCGCAGATCAGGGACCAGGGGGCCTGCCAAGTAATGATGACACGGCCGCGAGTCACCCTGGAAAATGCCTACTGGAAGGGGGACGAAATCTACACAGAAGTGGGAAGAGAACCCTATCTAGTGGACACAGGGGCTGAGGTATCCATGACTCGCAGAGTAATAAAGACGACAGGATACTTTACGGTCCAATTTACCAACGGAAAACTTGGCAAGGAATCATTTGGGTGAAGGGTCCATACAACCTCATCATCGTCACAGACTTGAAAGAACTTAACAAACCATGGAGCTCTCTATCTCAAAGGCTGAGCCAGCTACGGTCAAGGTTAGTAAAAGTAGGATTGACTCAGAGTGGAACTGGGGCTCAAGGGTGGTACAAAGCAGTGGATGTGCCAGATGTAACTGAACAAAAGCTGAAAGAAAGCGACTTCTCCCCAGCTGGGAAAGAGAGGTTACGGAAGATTATCACCTCCGCTAATGTGGCCCGATTCAAGAACGATTGTGGAGATTTGGGACCGAAGTATGTGCACCTCATAGAAGGGGGAGTGCATCCATCTGTTCAACAATACCCCCTGAACCCGGGTGCTGTTGAAGAAATGGATAAAATAGTAAAAGAATTGAGCGCTCTAGGAATCATCAGAGAAGAGCTAAATCCCATCACTAACAGTTCCATTCAAGCAGTAAAGAAACCAGAGTCAGCAGGAGGAGGTTGGAGGCCAGTAATCAACTTCAAGGCCCTCAATCGAAGAACCATAGCAAACTGAGCCAGCCTAAACAATCCCCAAGGAGCATTGAAGACGCTAAGAGTCGAGAAATATAAATCCTGCATTGACTCAGCAAATGGATTTTTCTCCCTCAGACACGCAAAGCATTCCCAAGGCAAGACAGCATTTACACACAAAGGCAAGAGTTATGTGTGGCAAAGGTTACCTCAGGGGTACAAGAACTCCCCTAATGTGTTCCAGTCAGCTGTGATGGAAGTTTTCGTGGACCTAGGAGCAACAGTGTACATAGATGATGTGTTCATCACAGACGACACCGAAGAGGAGCACCCAGAGAGACTGCAAACAGTGGTGGAGAGAATCACAGCAGCAGGTTTGAAGCTGAATCTCAAGAAAGGCCAGTTTGGGCAGTTTCAGGTGAACTACCTAGGGTTCCAAGTGACAACAGATTTGGGACTCTCAGAAGGATATTGAGAAAAGCTGGCACAAATCAAGCAACCTGAATCTGAAAATGATCTACAAAAGATTTTGGGACTCTTCAATTATGTGAGAGATCATGTTCCTAATTATCAAAGATTTGCTAAGCCATTATATGCCTGCCTAAAGAAGCGAGAAGGAGAAGAAAAAATGACAAAGAAAAACTGGACATGGACTGCATCAAACCAGAACAACCTGGAAAAGCTCAAAAGAGCAATCCAAGAAGCCGTGAGGTTGGAACCGAGGAGCTTGACTGAAAAGTTGGTGGCCGAGATCAGCTGTGAAGATGAGGACTCAATGCTGAAAGTAAGCAATGAAAATGGGGGGTTAGTAACGTTGGGGAGTTACACTCTGTCATCTGTACAGAAGAAATTCCCCCAAGAAGAAAAAGAGTTAGCAGTGCTTGCTAGATACTGGAGCACCTTAAAAGACCTAGCACAAGGACAGCAGATTAAAGTCAACACTCAGAGCCAAGTCCACAAGTATCTCAGGAAAGGGACGGTGGAAAGCACAAAAGCAACCAATACAAGGTGGGGAAGATGGGAAGACATCCTGCTGGACCCCGACCTTGAGATTGGCCCAACACAACCAGCCAACAAGAAAACACCCTTAGAGCCGTCTGTGACAGAAAGGCCGCCAGAGTGGGTCCTATACACTGATGGGTCGAAGAAAGGACTGGATCAGATGGCCTACTGGGGGTTTATTCTCAAACAGCATGGTCAAGAGAGGTGCCACCAGAAAGGTAAAACTCCCGGTAGTGCACAGGCGGGAGAAGTGACAACAGTGCTGGAAGGAATGTTAGAGTTGATGAAGAGAAGAATCAAGACAGCTAAGATAATCACAGACAGCCACTACTGTGCACAAGCCTTGAACGAAGACTTATCCATTTGGGAAAAGAATGGATTTGAAAGCGCCAAAGGAAAGTTAGTGGCTCATCACGACCTGTGGAAGAAGATCGCCGAGTTGAGAATGAGCCTGAAGCTTGAAGTGGAGCACCAGAAGGCTCACACCCGAGAAGGGGCTCACTGGCGTGGAAACGATGAGGTGGATCGCTATGTTCAACAGAGAAAAGTTGTCTTTGTCGGGATCGAGAAGTGGGACAGAACGCCCCAAGGACAGGTGGTCCCTGAAGATTACGTGGACGAGGTGGTATGGAGCGTGCATGAGGCCTTAGGACATGCAGGCGTGCTGCCTACCCGTAAAGAATTGGAAGAGCAGGAGCTCTGGATCCCTATGAAACACATCCGCCGTGTACTACGGGACTGTGAAGTATGTGGTCAATACAACGCAGGACGGCGTGGACAGCGGCTGGAAGGTGTGACCATTAAGAGCAACATCCCCTGGAGCTCAGTGTGCATGGATGTCGCGGGTCCCATGGGGATAACAGGGAAGAACGTTGAGAAATACCTCCTGGTGCTAGTAGACTCAATGTCAGGGTATGTAACTGTAAGAGCAGCAAGGAGAGCCAACGGCAGCAGTGTCGTTGCCATGCTGGAGCAAGTCTGTAGTTCCCTTAGGGTGCCTAAGGAACTGCGAACAGACAATGGGACTCATTTTCGCAACGCACAGGTTGACCACTGGTGCCAGAGACATGGAGTAATAAGAGTTTACTCTCCACTATACACTCCCCAAGCAAACGGAGTGGTGGAACGCACCATAGGTCTGGTGAACTGGATAGCGAAAAATGCTAATTCTCGTGACTGGAGCACCAAAGCTGTAGAAATAGTGCAAGCACTGAATGACAGACATCGAGTCAGTAGACCCTCCCCTGCGGCAGAACTCAACCAACGACCATTTTCTTCACAAGAAGTGGGGCGGAGCTCCAATGAGAAAACAGGGAAGCCAACGCCTAAGGTGCCATTCCGTGAGGGACGAGTGTGGGTGAGAGCACGAGATCACCCTGTGTCGACAGCAGTGAAACCCAAGTAAGACACCACTCACATTGTGAAACAAGTATTAGATCGTAACACAGTGTTGTTACAGAAGAGAGGGATCCAAGGAGTTGAACAACTCAAACCAATTCTCAGCTAAGGGTAACCAGAAACCGGAGAGATGGCCAGTGAACCAAGCACCATGCCACCCTACATCAGACTGGCCACTGTATATGGGGTTGTTGCCATTCGAAGAACCACTTCAGGGCTTTGGGCAGGAAGAGCCTTGAAGAAATTGGAACTTGCTAAAACAGGATTCCTGTCAACAGAAGATGAAATGCTGTGGTGGTCAAGAACTGCTGTGGAGGTCAAGAACTGTTGCGCTATCTGCTCGGTCCCGAGTCAACTCAAAGTCTGCTGGGAAGGACCAGGTCGAGAGAAGCCACTACATCATAACACAGGTGGCAATGAGTTAGACAAACTGCCATACAGGCCCGTCAAGGTGACAAACATCTTCATTTGTGGGGGGTGCCGAATCACCACTCTACCCAGAGTGGTTTTTGTGACCCAGTGGGATCTGCGTGAAGAAAGACCAAGAAAATGTACCTGCCCTTGGGACGGTTCATTTCTTAAGTACTGTGACTCGTGTGGAGCCCAGACAAGATCAGGAAGGCTGATGCAGGTGGTTCAGGCAGAAGGGTGGTAAGTAAAGCGATTTTATGACCCACTGAGATCCTTTAAACCGCATCCTGCTGAAGGAAGGCCTGCACCGTATAGACAAGCCACCCAGGACCAAGACAGTGTGGTATTAATAGCTCAACCATCAGCTCCTTCACTTTATGAAGGTGTTATTATTTGGGGTTGTTTGGGTTTTGGTTTCGGTTTCTTTTCTTATGTTTTTCACAATTAAGGTTTTGAATCAGGCCTCTGTTTATCATTTTTCTGATCATGTTTTAGTCTTGTTCATGTTTTTGTCAAGTTTGGTTTTGTTTGTATATTAGTCTCAGTTTTTGCCACAGCCACATTTTTGTTCTGTCTGTCAATTAAGTTTATTCGGTTCACCTGCTCCAAGTTAATCTGTCTCCTTGCTCCACCTGGTTTTCACTCCATATATACACGCCTGTTCTGTCATTCATTGCGGAAACATTTTTCTCTGATCATGTCTTGTTCTCAAACCATGTCTTGTTTTTTTGATCATGCCATGCCTGTCTTGCCTGCCCGTTTGTTTTGTTCCTGCCTCCTGCTGAGTGTGAGTTTTTGTTATTAAAACCGTTTTTCACTTACCATCACGGTGCCTGCTCATCTGCATTCTGGGGTCCTATATCTCGCAAGTCATAACAGAAGGGTTATGTGGAACCGAAGGATGTGGTCACCTGAATGATGTCCTGGATGGGGGACCAACAGATCTGCTGACAGCATCAATCAGGGAGTCCTGGCCATATGATCCAGCCTCTGGCCAGGTAAGCCACCCACCTTTAACCACCACACAGTATCCCCTGGTGTTCCGAGTGTATAGAGACCAGGGTCCAGAGGGTGTCGGCACTGCACTGGAACAACCTCCCGACAACGAAGAACAACAGGCACAGCCAAATGGATGGATTGGGCCCTGGGAGTTGACAAGCTGGGGACAGCTAATATTAGAAGTTGTTGCAAATCCAGAACTACCCCTGGAAGGCTTGCCCGATACACCCAAGGAAAGGGGTGCTCAGAGTACATGGCTATACTACTACACCACCAGTTTAGATGCCTGGGGCAGCCAGGGAGCCAGACCCCAACAGAAGGTGGGAGAGTTCATTGTAACCTCTGAGAACTGGCATCGCAATAGGGTGCTACAGATTCCAGGCACTGTGGCTCTTTGGACAGACACACCCACTGACCCTAGCTCCACCCAAAAGGTACAGCTGCAGTGCAAATGGTTGTAGTCCCATTTAGAGGTGTATACTCCATAGGAGCAACAATAACAGCCATCCCAGAACATCAAAAAGAAGAACCTGGAAAAGTAGAAGTTGCAGCAGCATACAGGAATAAACGCTCACATTCCTGGCCTTGGCACTCTTTGCCACAGAAGTGGAAATGGATGAGGAAGGACAAAAACTGACGGACCGACAAGGAAAAGGGACAAAAGTTGTCAAGTTGGATCAGACCACGCTTTCTTCTTAATGGTCTTAATCAGCACCCAGTCACCTTCTTTCACGTCACCAGAAACCTGTAGGGCTTCAGAAACATCAATTGGCAGATTATTAGCATTTTGTATGTCTCAAAACTGTAATGCTTTCATCATGTTATCTGCTAACGTTGCCTCTTGTTGTTAATCCACCCTGAGCTGATGGGGTTATCCTCATATCAAGTTTTACTATATCTAAACATTCAACCCAATTTATTTTTGTTTCTTCCATTGTCTCCCTAAGCTTCCTTTTAACTGTCCCATTTGTTATCTCTACCAGCCCACCCTCCTGTTGAGACATGGCTTCTGCACCTGGCTCACATTTGTAACCCATTGCAACATTGATTTAGGTAATATAGGCTTTCCTTCAGGGCATCTAGTAATCCCTTCACATATACACTCAACTAATTTAGCTGGTAACAGCACAGCATCTAATAATTTCAGTAATAACTGTGCATTTTTCCATTGTGCTACCAATTATACCTTTATTTTTATTTCTTTCCATACATAATATGTGCTGTCCAAGATGTTAATAAAACCTGTATGGTGTCATGATAGACAAGGTTAAATAATATTTAATTTGATCTTTCCTGCAAATGTTTCTCTTTGGCCATGATAACATTGCTCTCTTTTAATCATATGGTTCCAATAACAAATTTTTGTGGTGTCCATCAGCAAGATTATAACAGCTCTGAATAATCTATTCTAATTTATCCTTATTTAGATGCATCTTTTCTAATCTATTTTTTTAATGCAGTAAGTCCTCATTATATTAAAGAATGAGGGCACTATTTCTGTTAGTTGCTATTCTTTTAATAATGCTTAGTTTAGTTTAGGCTTCATTAGTTCTGAAAAAACTCACTCCTCATCAGTTTAGAAGGCTTAATAAAATGAACACAAAAATTAAGAGCATGTTATGTCTTATAATCTTAGTTTGTCTTACCCAGTTTTATAAACACACCTGTACAGTTTCAGTCATCTATAGCTCTTCCCTTTTTCTTTTTAATTACACTTTGTATTTATTTCAAGTAACTAAAGTTTATTTCAATTAACTCAAGTTTTCTTAATTTCAGGAATAGTAATTCTGTCCAGTAATTTTGTTAAGGAGCATTTATTTTTGTGTTAAATATTAAATCTAATTTGATCATTCTGAACCTGACTAGAAAAAGTCCAAACATCTGTTAAAATCCTTTTGTTTCACCATAAAAATTGACCTAATATTATGGTACTGTTGAGGATCATACTTGCACTTATAGGCTTTAATTATTATCATGCACATATACCCTAATTTTTACATAACATAAAACAAACATTTCACAAAAACAGACAGACAAAATGGACAAACATTGGCCACATAAAATTTAATTACTCTTGTTTGTAAAAGAATTTTGACAAAATTAAAGACAGGTCTATGAATTCTGGAAACCTTATAGAGGTAAAGGTTTGGCAAATGATCATTAGAACATCAGACCTTTATTAGCACTTTTAAAATCCCTCAAAGACGCTCTTTAATGAAATCAATCATTCCCATTCACACACATTCACACACTGACAACCTTTCCCTCATGTCTGTCATGAACATCCACTTGATGGTTTTTAGGATTTTGTATTTTATAATGTAAAGCACTTTGAATTGCCCTGTCTGCAATGTGCTGTACAAATAAATTTACTTAGTTACTTCTCTATCAGAGCAATTTCATTAAAAAAAAATTCCCATATAATTGTCTTTTTATATTTTTAAAATACACATTGTTTTCTCATAACCCCTTTTGTTTCCACTAGGTCTGTTTTGAATGCTTCAGTTCTTTTTTATCCACCAAGGATCAATAAGGTGGTGTTTGTGGGGTCCACCTTGAAGGTGTTGTCTTTTGGGTCCGTCCAGTCTGGAGAAGTGTCAGGTTATCATTGTCAGGTCAGTGAGGTTCATCTTTCAGTCATAATCTTGGTCATTTGGTCTCGGGTCATTTTTGGTCATTTGGTCTGTGCACATGTCTCGTGGATCCAACCAATGATTAGTCAACAAAACTCCCACACAGTGTGATGTTATTTCTCTAGCTTCCACCTGTTGAAGAAAAATGTATTGTTAATAAATTAACTGCATTTCCTAGAACACTGTATCCTGAATAAGCATCACCTGTTGAAAAACTTAATTATTATATTAGTCAGTTGTTTCACATATTCAATCAGATCATTAAACATTGGAGTTGTCAATATTTCATGTACAGGTCCTTCTCAAAATATTAGCATATTGTGATAAAGTTCATTATTTTCCATAATGTCATGATGAAAATTTAACATTCATATATTTTAGATTCATTGCACACTAACTGAAATATTTCAGGTCTTTTACTGTCTTAATACGGATGATTTTGGCATACAGCTCATGAAAACCCAAAATTCCTATCTCACAAAATTAGCATATTTCATCCGAACAATAAAAGAAAAGTGTTTTTAATACAAAAAACGTCAACCTTCAAATAATCATGTACAGTTATGCACTCAATACTTGGTTGGGAATCATTTTGCAGAAATGACTGCTTCAATGCGGCGTGGCATGGAGGCAATCAGCCTGTGGCACTGCTGAGGTCTTATGGAGGCCCAGAATGCTTCGATAGCGGCCTTTAGCTCATCCAGAGTGTTGGGTCTTGAGTCTCTCAACGTTCTCTTCACAATATCCCACAGATTCTCTATGGGGTTCAGGCCAGGAGAGTTGGCAGGCCAATTGAGCACAGTGATACCATGGTCAGTAAACCATTTACCAGTGGTTTTGGCACTGTGAGCAGGTGCCAGGTCATGCTGAAAAATGAAATCTTCATCTCCATAAAGCTTTTCAGCAGATGGAAGCATGAAGTGCTCCAAAATCTCCTGATAGCCAGCTGCATTGACCCAGCCCTTGATAAAACACAGTGGACCAACACCAGCAGCTGACATGGCACCCCAGACCATCACTGACTGTGGGTACTTGACACTGGACTTCTGGCATTTTGGCATTTCCTTCTCCCCAGTCTTCCTCCAGACTCTGGCACCTTGATTTCCGAATGACATGCAGAATTTGCTTTCATCTGAAAAAAGTACTTTGGACCACTGAGCAAAAGTCCAGTGCTGCTTCTCTGTAGCCCAGGTCAGGCGCTTCTGCCGCTGTTTCTGATTTAAAAGTGGCTTGACCTGGGGAATGCGGCACCTGTAGCCCATTTCCTGCACACGCCTGTGCACGGTGGCTCTGGATGTTTCTTCTCCAGACTCAGTCCACTGCTTCCGCAGGTCCCCCAAGGTCTGGAATCGGCCCTTCTCCACAATCTTCCTCAGGGTCCGGTCACCTCTTCTCGTTGTGCAGCGTTTTCTGCAGCACTTTTTCCTTCCCACAGACTTCCCACTGAGGTGCCTTGATACAGCACTCTGGGAACAGCCTATTTGTTCAGAAATGTCTTTCTGTGTCTTACCCTCTTGCTTGAGGGTGTCAATAGTGGCCTTCTGGACAGCAGTCAGGTTGGCAGTCTTACCCATGATTGGGGTTTTGAGTGATGAACCAGGCTGGGAGTTTTAAAGGCCTCAGGAATCTTTTGCAGGTGTTTAGAGTTAAGTCGTTGATTCAGATGATTAGGTTCATAGCTCGTTTAGAGACCCTTTTAATGATATGCTAATTTTGTGAGATAGGAATTTTGGGTTTTCATGAGCTGTATGCCAAAATCATCCGTATTAAGACAGTAAAAGACCTGAAATATTTCAGTTAGTGTGCAATAAATCTAAAATATATGAATGTTTAATTTTCATCATGACATTATGGAAAATAATGAACTTTATCACAATATGCTAATATTTTGAGAAGGACCTGTACTGTTGCATATGGAGAGGACCTCAGATTATCCATGTATGCTGCTGCAATGTCTATCATCTCCTCTTTCTCATCAACTTCCCCTTTTCCTTCTTTAACAACATTCTGTTCTTCCTTATCCAGTCATTGTTGACTGGGTCGTCCACTTTGACAGTTTCTAGCCCAATGACCATGCTGTCCACAAACCTAGCATACATCATCTCTTCTGTCATCTCTCCCTCTCACTTGCCTCCGTCCACGCCCCCTAACGGCTCCATTTCCTCTGAAAACTCCTCTCATTCTACCCCTCCCCCTACTTACTGGTCCTGCATAAAAGATTTCATCCTCAGCATAGAAGTTATCAGTAGGGGTTTTTTCTTTCCAATGACCACGTTTTCAGCATGCATTGCCCAGTTCTGCCAACTGCTATCTGAGCAGGTGGGTAGATCAATATTATGTTTTGTGACCCAGTTACGAATCTCAGGTAAAGCATTTGCCTGGAGGGCATTTTTTAACTGTTGTTGATAAAGACTGTCATCAGCATTATCAAGTTGCAGTCCACTATTCATTTTAAACACTTCTTCCATTCTCAGTCTATACTCAATGATTGGCTCCCCTATTTTCTGTTTAGTCTGGTTAATAATGGTATAATCTGCTCTCTCTTTAAACTCCCTGTTTAACGTTTCCATCAACACCCTGCAAATCATGGATTATCTGTTCAACTGGCACTAAATTCAGGGCAATCGCAGCTGCTGCAGCGGGCTGTGGCTGCCTGACCCTCCCCCTTAGTTCACAAGTGTCATTATCCGCTTCTTTGGCAACTACTATATAAACATCTTTGCTCTTTTTATTGTTTCCTGCTTTTCTTTTATAAGCTTCAGCAAGTCAAATTTTTTATTTTTTTTTCTAAGTTTGTCTTTCTGTTGCAATCTCTGTACCAAATGGGTACAAGCAGGGACCGAAGGATGTCCTTTAAAATCATGATCTTTCTGCCATTTAGTGAGATTTTTTATTGTATCTGGATCTTTTGAGTGCATAATCTTTACATCTCCTTCTAACGGAGGCTGCTTCTGGACACAGTTCCCCATTTTAAGAGTTTTTATTTATATTTTTTTTATATCTATGAAAAATTGTTATTAAGAACTGAGTTCTACTTCTATTAATTTATATTAGCACTATTTATTTTATTCTCTATGCTTTATTATATATACTTTTATCCTATTTACTGTAGTTTATTATTATTCGGACTCCGCTTTTTTTTTTTTTTTATCTAACAGGGGTATAGTATATATATATATATATATTTTTTATTTTTATTTTTTTTTGTTGTACCATCAAATCAAAACAGAATTCCTCAACGGGCCCCCCAACATCTCCCGGAAAACAGTTTTCTAGATCAAACACCTAGGTTTGATCCGGTTTTCTGCTTTGAGTTCTAATCTCGGAGAGTGCAGGAATTTTAGACTGATATTAGATGGCAGCTAATATCCAAATCAGAATTCACTACGACACATCTCAGCTGTTAACAACTTTATGTTAGCACCAGCAAGGTTTTGGGTTGTCTCACTGAGAGAATCATGTGATTCTGCATTCATACACACACCCCCTGTTTATTATCAGGCCTCTTCAAAACGCAGAGCATACTGGCTCCCGTATTCATATAGCGCTAACGCCAAGCATGCCGGCTTGCATATTCCTTTTAATATACTTACTTGGTTTCGTCTCACCTGTGCGTTCATTCACACTGTCTGTCGAAATGCGTTGATCCACCCTCCCGGTGCCCCTCGGTCAATTCGGTGGTTATCAACACAGAATTCACTGTGCAGGATTTTTGTTCTCCAGACGTTCTGGAGGCTGCACAGACTGGAACCCCACAGTGATCCGGCTCAAAGGACTAAAGAAATGTTAGAGTTAAAAAGCTGATAATTACAGATCAGTGCAAAAGAAGACACAAATGATGCTGTGAATCAGAAAAAGGCGGACCCAAGATTCAGCCAGACACACTGACATACTGAAAGTTTAAAAGGTTTATTCAGCCACAGGAAAACGTCACACAGGTAACACTCCTCACAGCTTCCAGGAATCACTGAGGCAGAAAGAGGGATTAGTGACTTGTAGTCTCTCCAGATTTTGCAGGGATCAGAAAAGCCACTAACCTGCTTTTGTCTTGTGTGGAACTTGAAACCCAGAGCGGAAACCTCAGTGGGCGGCAGGCAGTGATCTCCACAGCACAGGTAAGAAGTGACTCCAGGCTGAATAATCCGAGGGCTAGGCTGGCTCAATAATCCAAGGACAGAAACAGGGTCAACGATCGGAACAAGAGGCGTCAGGCAAGGGGCAGGCAGAGGCATAAACCAGATGCAGGAAACAAGGTCGACAACCAAAATCCAAATAGTCCGACAGGGAGCAGGCAGAGGCATAAATCCAAAAGGCAAGGCAAGGTCAAGAACAACGATCAGACAGGAAGGAACGCTGGATATCTACTCACACAATGGCTTTCAAAAATCTGGCACCGTCTGCTTGTCAGAGTCGGTATATATCAGGGAAGACACAGGTGTATGGCATGCCACAGATTGCACTGCACAGCAGCAGCCACCAGGTGCATCTAATCTGCTGATTGCAGCCAGGGAGCCAGGGTAGAGCAGACGTGCCAGAATCATAACAAATGAACCAAATAAGTTTGACTTGCAAGGGAGAGACAGTCCTCTGCAGAACAGCGACTTCCTTCTCACAAAGGAAGATGTCCTTGCACCAGCCTTTTATTTACAACTTACATTCTTACAAGTAAAAAGCGGGAATCGGTTCAGCCAATTCTTACAGATATTTCAAGTTAGAAGAGTGGTCATTCCCACATATGGTATAAGCATGTCATGTACAGGGATTGATCCACTCCAGACCACGTTCCTTAACTTTCCACTCCCATTTACTCACAAAAAAAACAATCAGGAATCATCTCAACTAGAGTAGAACTTAAAACATAAACCTTGTTTAAACTAAACAATGATAACTTATATACAGTTTCCCAACACAAAACAAATAAGGAACAGTTAAAAATGAACATGAATAGCCAGTTATTGGCCTACATTGCCTTAAAATTCAAAATTACAATGGTAATGTTATGGATTTTGCTATTGGGACAATTTTGCCAATTATTGCCAAATACCTCAACAAAATTAATATTAGAAAGATGAAAATGTAATGTGTTTCTCTTTTATAAACAGTGGAGTGATAAAATTGACAAATACAAAGTTTTTTTATGTTTAAAAAACAAATGAACTCATCTTGCAGATACAATAATGCAGCCATTAAAGAATGGAAATGTTTGGGTTGAAGGGTTGAAAATATTGTGTCTGTCGTATCAAGGCAAAGTCTCATGAAGGAAGCTGCCTGGTATTTTGTGACTTTCTGACTGATTACTCAGCCGATTACAACCTGTTAACATGGAGAACCAAACTCAACAGAGCACTGGTGCTAAGCCTCCTCTGACATCAGATGACAGAGAAGAATGCTGGGGCCAACAAAATAAAAGGCTGAGCAAAGGAATGATCTCCATGCATGTTAACAAGGCTTTGGACAGAGCAGCACAAATCCTTGCTGAATACCCCAGCCAGATCAGACCAGAGTGCTGTAGAGATAAATTGCAAGGTGTGCTAAAAAGATTCACTAAAATCAATTGAATTCATTTTTCTGTTTACAAAATACAGAATAACTGAATAACTCTCAAATTTAAAAGAAACCGGGAAGAGGGGAAAGTAATTTCCAATTAATCCAGTCATCCTAATAATTAAACAATTTAGCGAAATTTGTCATTAATCACTTGGGGACTAATAAAGTATTTTTGAGGTTGAATTATAATACGTTACAATATTTAACAGCTACTAAACAAAGCATTGGTGGCAATCATGAGTTCTTTCCATAGCAAAATAGTTAATTGCCTCTTGAACTCCAACTAGATGATAAATACAATTTCCCTTTATAAAGGGTGAAGACGTTAAAATGGGACAAATTAAATAGCTCAGACTAACCAAACGTTTTAAACAAATTAATACTGCATTTGAGCAAACACTGTAATATAAATTAGGAGTCTAACAAAGTCAAACTCACTCATGCCCCACTCACTAAAACATGTCAGGGAGGGGGACGTAGAGCCTGAGAAGCTGTATAAACATTAGTTGACAGGTTGGGCTATTACTACGAATGTCAGAATCCGTGGTGTGTCTGCCTGCAGCTAACCACTTTACCGCCAGGTGCCGTTGCCTGGAGGTACTGGAGAAGGGACAGGTGCAGCTCATCAGGCTTATCAACTGGGCAGTATATAAAGAGGCCGCTTACCCTCCGCCTCAGCAACACCAGCACTTCCACGAGGTAACCTCCCCCAATCCCGAAAGATATTCGGGGGAGAAGGGAGGTTGTCGCGGTTTTCTGCTTCAGTGCTCTTTAGTTTTTAATAGGTCGCCTCATTCTTTTCCTCATGATGAGGGAAAGATTTCTTATATTCTGGGCTTATTAACTGGGAGGGCACTCCAGTGGACAGAGGCCAGATTTTCACAGTTTCCAGATATCATATGCAGACTTTGAGTCAGAGTTTAGAAGAACATTTGAGTTAGGTTTTGATCAGACCAGCCTTGCTCGCAGGTTCTGGACATTAAAACAGCGTAATCGCTCATTGGCTGAGTTTTCTATAGATTTCCGCACTTTAGCTGCAGCTTCTGGCTGGAACACCAGCGCATTAAAGGCAGCATTTTTTCAGTCTTTGGACGAGGCAATAAAAGACGAGTTAACCCTAGTGGAGGAGCCTAAAGAATTAGATGATTATATTGACCTAGCAGTCCGCCTTGATTCCCGTCTCAGAGAGAGAAGGCGAGCCCGCTTTGAAAGAGCTGCCGGTAGAACCCCGCTAGCGGCTCACTCTGTGTCACCTGGTCGGCAGCCGAGCCCGAGCCCATGCAGGTGGGAAGGGCTAAACTCTCGCCCGGTGAGCAGAGGCGGCGGCGGGAGGCTGACCAGTGCTTTTACTGTGGAGCCTCAGATCATTTCATTTCTTCTTGCCCCATTCGGCCAAATGGGGCGGCCGACGGACCAGCCTGTCAGCCTAGAAGCCCCTAGATTTACTCTGCCTGCAGTGTTGTTTAGAAACATTAGTTCCAGGTCACTTCCTGCGTTAGTTGACTCGGGTTGTGAATTAAACTTAATAGATCAGAAACTTGTAGAAGAAGAGGGTATTGAGACTGAGCCTCTCTCTCAACCACGCTAGGTTCTAGCTTTAGATGGGCTCTCATTACATCGGATAACTCATCGCACTCTGCCTCTGGAGTTAGTGGTCTCAGGTAATCATAGGGAGAGAATTTCTTTTTCAGTCTTCCCTATAGCTCAAAGTTTCCCTGGTTACGGCTCCATAACCCGCATATTAATTGGGCTGAACGCCGGGTGGAGGCCTGGTTTGAGAGCTGCCTCCAGTCGTGTTTACAATCTGCCGTCTGCCCCAGTTCTGCTCCGTTATTTGTAACGAGGAGGAGACTCTGGACTTGGCCGGAGTCCCTCCCGAGTATCATGACCTCAGACCAGTGTTCAATAAATCACGAGCCCTGTCATTGCCTCTCCACCGGCCCTATGATTGCGCAATAGATCTTCTTCCTGGCACTCCCCTGGCTTCTAGCCGTCTATATAAGATCTCTGGTCCTGAAAGACGGGTTATGGTAAACTATATAGCGGAGTCCCTAGCGACTGGTATAATCCGCCCATCATCCTCACCCCTGGATGCAAGTTTTTTCTTTGTTGGTAAGAAGGATGGCACTTTACGCCCTGTATAGATTACAGGGGTCTTAACGCTATCACTGTTAAGAACAAGTACCCTTTGCCGCTCCTAGCCTCCGCTTTTGAGCCCGTTCACTGTTTTCTAAGCTGGACCTCAGAAACGCCTACCACCTCGTCAGGATCCGCCCGGGGGACAAGTGGAAGACAGTGTTTAAGACCCCCTCAGCCACTTTGAGTATCTAGTCATGCCTTTTGGACTGTGCAATGCACCAGTGGTGTTTCAGGCCCTGGTCAATGACTTGCTAAGAGACTTCCTGAATGTTGTTGTTTTGTAGATTTGGACGATATTTTAATCTATTCTAGAGACCTCGAGGAGCACCGCCGCCATGTCCGGCTAGTCCTTGAGCGCCTCCTGGAGAAAAGACTATTTGTCAAGGTGGAGAAGTGTGCCTTCCGCCAGTCCACCGTCAGCTTCCTGGGATTCATTTTGGAGGGTGGACAGGTTCGTGCTGAACCCGAGAAGGTGAGAGCAGTGTTAGAGTGGCCAGTTCCGGATTCACGCAAGAAGCTTCAACAGTTCTTGGGATTCGCAAACTTCTACCGGAGGTTCATCCGGAACTACAGCCAGGTAGCAGCACCCCTTACAGCGCTGACTTCCATCAAGGTGCCATTCAGCTGGTATGCTGACGCCAAGGCCGCTTTCACCCGCCTGAAGGAGAGGTTCTCTCAGGCCCCGGTTCTGATCCACCCTGATCCCTCAAAGCAGTTTACCCTGGAGGTGGATGCCTCGGACACCGGGGTGGGAGCGGTCCTCTCCCAGCTTTCTGGCCAGGACGGACGACTTCATCCGTGCACCTTTTCGTCCCGTCGCCTGACGTCTGCTGAATGGAATTACGAGGTGGGAGACCGTGAACTACTGGCCATCAAGCTGGCCTTGGAGGAGTGGAGGCATTGGTTGGAGGGAGCTGAACATCCCGTACTGGTTTGGACAGACCACAAGAATGTGTCCTACATTCAGTCAGCTAAACACTTAAATTCTAGACAGTCACATTGGTCACTTTTCTTTTCCCGTTTTAACCTGTCCATTTATTTTCGACCCGGCACAAGGAACCTTAAGCCTGATGCTTATCCCAAACTTATCTGTTGGTTGGAAATTTGCTATATATCTTTTCATTCAATTTTAAGCTACTTACATTTTAATTTGAAACTTGGTTGCTTGTTTAAAAGTTGTTTTATTGTAATTCATGAGAATTTTATTTTAATATAAAAAGAATTTTTGCAAAGCTTTGTTGGTAATTAATTTCCTTACTTTGTTCCTTTCTGCGTAGAAATAGGTACATGTCCGACGTTACCATGAATTTCTTTGAAACTGTCACCTATGAAACGTGCAGCGACACAGATGAACATTATGGGACCAGAGATGTTTCATTGTGGAACAGATTCAGCCTCATTATTAAGTGGCACAAACAGGCCCAGGGTTTGATTGCATACATTGCATTTAAAATCTGACTAACAAATTACTAGTTGTATTGCATTTAAGTTTTCTCTTTTTTTCCAGAAGCTGCTAATCATTCGCATTCTACCCACCTTGTTCCAATGGAAAACACCCAAATGTTATCAAATGCCCAGTTACATATGGGAAGGTAAGATCCAGAAACATTCATAACGTTGCCTCATGATTTATCTAATTGAAATTGGAGGTGGCCATAGGGATACCGTTGAGTCATTCTTACAATACAATCCATGTGTCGATTACATTTAAACAGTGAAGCCTTCACATAGTTTGGAAGAAAAATAAATGAAGGGACAATTTTCAGTTGCTAGGCAGACTAACTAGCAAACTAGGCATGGATCATTTGAAATATTTGGCTTATTGTGAGCTTGAAGCATAGTTACCTTTACAAAAAGATAGCATATAATAGGGTAAACATAAATTAAAACATCTCAGCCTCGCAAGAAAATAACTTTTAATGGAAGTAACTGACTTTGAAACCCAGTGAGCAGTTTACTAAGTTTCTCCAAATAAGAATACTTTTGAATATTCTTCCTTTTCTATTTTTAAGTATTTGTGCTGAATGTAAAATTGTTGAAAAAACATCAGTGTTAGTAAACATTAGTTTTTCCTAAGGATTAGATGCATCACAAGATGTTGACGAAGAGAATTGTGGAACATTGAGAAACATTTCACAACTTCAGATATTTGTTTATGATGTTAACTGGAGGTGACTTGCCTAAATGTACGCTTTTAGTGGATAAAATTTGACAGAACAAAATGTTTCAAACAACACAACTGGCAATTCAGAGTCTTTGGTCGAAGGAGTATTTATACATTTGTTTTTGTTGAGGATTGCTAGAAAAGGAATTTGGCATCCTTATCGTTGTCATAAATTAAACCTTGAAATTTGATCTTCAATAGATTCTTAAAGAGTATTTTTAGATGCAAAGGGAAAATAGATTTTAGAATCCCTTACTTACAAACCACAACCCAGAACTAATTGCAAAATCAATATAATTGATTAACATGCAACTGAGAAATGCATGAACAACTAGAAAACAGCTTAACGAACGATGATTTAAGCACAAAATCAAACAAACGGTTAGTGATTATAAGACTTCTTCGAGGATGATGCTCATAAAAGGTGTTAATTTAAAACAGAGATCCTAACATGGTGCATTCTGAGATTATTATGCAGACTGATCCCTGTTATATCCTATCAACTACAGAGACAGACAGTTAGAACTTTGAGGAATCCTGAACATTCTTGTGATAAAAGTTGTCCAAAAACAACCAGAAGCAGACAGCATTTGGCTTAATTTCAGCATGAAATTTCAGCATGAAAAGTTCCAGGCTTTGGAGAGACAACGTCAAACGTCACATTACTTGCATAAAGCACATAATTGCAGACTCCATTTAGTATTCGCACCCCGAATACAGACAAATAAGGGCTAAACTCTTGGAATAGAAGTTAAAACTAATCTTTTAGATAAAAGAATGTGTGAAGGAACAAACCCTTACACAGCTAAGAGTCCTGGCGCTGGATACCAGCTTTTTGACAGGCAAGTGAAAAGAAGCATCATATAATTTGAATATTAGTAGGGAAGCAGTGGTTACAATTAAGTTAATATCATGAAGATACAATACTATTCAAACATCCAATGGCACAGAATGTAAATAAACAAGAAAATTAGCATCTCCTGTGAAAATACAGTGTGAATGCTGTAAGCTGAATTCTCCAGCTGAAAGCTGGCAGAAACAAGCTAAAGTTGACTGCAGAGTATCAGCTGAAATCTGATAAATTAGCAGAAATAGCAGAAACATTAGCAAGGAATAGCAAGGAAAATTGTCATCTCAGTTGTTTAAATATTAAGACTATCAGCGATAAAACGGCTTAACAAGGTGAAGTTACCTCAAAAAAACTTGTTCATTGAAACAGTTGTTGAAATGCAAGAATTGACCTAAACCTAGCTGAGCTACATGAGACTGAAGCAAACTGCAGCAAAATATAACCTAAGAAGCTGAAGTCAATGCTAATATATGTAATCATAGCAATCATCAAACTACTGCAAAACAAGTTACAAGCACTGCTGAACCAATTACAACAACACAAGCAATGCAGCGCTATCTGCCGCAACTCAGGCAGCAGCATAAACAACTGATTTAGCATTAGTATCCCATGCTAACAAGTCCTAGCAATCTGAATACACCACCAAGCTAGCAGAGAAACACATAAATGTGGGCTTTCGTTGTCCGATGAGCTAACCCCTCTCTTCTACTTCCCTATTTCTGAGGGGATTGCTCAATCCAGCTCTCCATCCAACGGGTCCGGACTTCCCTAAACCTGAAAGGTTTTACTAAGCAGGTTTACTGAAAGATCTGTTTAAGTTGACGTCGGGAAATGACACGCTTAACCTCTAACAACCTACATCCAGAAGTCTTGTCCTTCTTCAACTGGTGGTCTGGACAACTGAGTAGCCCACAGCACTCTTCCACTCCACGACAGTCACTTCTGTTAATGGCTGCTCATTCCCTAATTTTACAACTGGCTCTTGGTATATGGGTTAGGTTAATTTTAGTGACTCGGCCCGAGCACCAAGGGTGATGTTTTAACAAGTTTAGCTTAAGGCAACCTATAAAAACCTCCTAAAATCTCTTAGAACCAGGCAACAAGACTTTTTACCACCAACAAAAAAACAAAAATAAGGTGACTCAAATAATTGACTGTCCACAATTTATCTAGAATTTTATATGCTTTCTTTAATTAGTAACTCTCTTGAAGGGGTCAGTAACAGCTTAAATTCAACAACACCTAATAACAATAATAGAATTGAATCAATCAACTTAACCTGTCTTTCCCTGATGCTGAAACTAGTAAGTTTGGAGAGGCTTTGAAGACCGAGGCTCATCCATGGACCCGATGGGTATGTTTCTGCGGGAAACAATGAGCCATTTCTGGAAGGAAAGACAACTTAATCTTCAGTTTTCTTCCTCTGAGTGGACAGGCACTGATGCTCCAGGTTTTGATGGTCAAACAGGAACATTGTTGTCATATGTCTCAGAAGACAGTTGCTTCCAGAGGCTGAAGAGTTAAAGGAAACCTCAGAGGTATAACAGAGGTTGATTCAGGACTTCCAGAAGCCTGAAACTTAGAGCGATCAGTTTTTCACTGATCAAGTTCACTTCAGTCGTCTGGATAAAAAGGCAATAGATGAAATCAGATTCTCAATTTCTGGGCACAGTCCTTTCAGGGCGCATGGGTTAATCCTCTTTCTAATGCAGTTGATCAGCTGGGGTGTCTCTCTTGTCCTCTGCTTTATCTGTAGTGTCTTTTTCCGTCCAATTTTGTTCGCTGGTCTTCTGCGAGGAAACAACCGCAATTCACTCTTTTGGCATTGCTTTTATAGTGCAGATGGTCTCACTGGTCAGCCCTTTGTTAGGCCTTTCCGTTATTGCGAAATACGTTATTGCTCAATACTTAGTCATGGTCACAGTGACTTTCTGGTGCTGTTTTTCGGCCTTCAAGTTACCAGTAGTCAGCACACAGCTGGCTTTATCCTGTTCCTCCCTTCCTTGTGTTGCTTGCTGGTCTTCAAAGGCTCGCTGTCAGCACACAGCTGGCTCTCGTCACTCCTAGTCAGCATACAATTCTCTCCTTTATCTGTTCAACCTTAAACTTTACACAGTATTAAATATTCCACTCTCAGCTTTCTGCTTTTAGGTTTTATTCAGTCTCTTCCACTACATTTGTTAGATCCGTTGTTGCAATATATTTAATAAATGGGTCCCAAACTTTCTAGAATTTATTTTGTTTATGTTTGATTGTATAAGTAATTTATTGTTGTAGACAATTCCGAAAGCCATCTCCCTATATTAGGCCGTTTACTGTCTTTCCAACAAAGTGCTATAAATCTTTTCGCTAATAATATACTCAAATTTATAAATATTTTTTTACTTTTCTTAAATTTTAATGCTACTGAATAAGGGCCAAAAATAATACCTTTTGGGGTGAATGGAATTTGGACGCTTAGAATATTCTAAATATGATTTGTCACTTCCTGCCAAAACATTTGTATTTCTGTACATTGCCAAACACAATGAAAGAAAGTACCTTTTTCCACCCTGCATTTGATACATGTGTCTGGAATCGCACAATTATACCTGTTTAGCTTTTCTGGAGTCATATACGTTCTCATCAGTCAGTTGTACTGTAGCAATTTCAGACGTGTATTAGTATTTTCTGTCTGTGCTTTTCT